>NC_134634.1:5479179-5644179 GCF_046129695.1 Lonchura striata | reverse complement strand
GGACTGCTGAGTTTTCTTTCCCAGGGAAAATGCAAAAAGGATGTGCCCAGGGGCCCCTGGCCCTGACTGCAAAAAATCCTTATATCGAAGGATGGACCCCACACCGAAGTTGTCCCCACCTCAAACTTGTGCTGCCCTGATAGACCCAAGGGAGCCCTACAAACTGACATCAGGAACCTGGACTGCTGAGTTTTCTTTCCCAGGGAAAATGGAAAAAGGATGTGCCCAGGGGTCCCTGGCGCAGGACAGGGACCTCACTACAAAAAATCCATATATCGAAGGATGGACCCCAAACCGAAGTTGTTGCAACTTCAAACTTGTGCTACCCTGATAGACCTAAGGGAGCCCTACAAACTGACATCAGGAACCTGGACTGCTGAGTTTTCTTTCCCAGGGAAAATGGAAAAAGGATGTGCCCAGGGGCCCCTGGCCCTGACTGCAAAAAATCCTTATATCGAAGAATGGACCCCACACCGAAGTTGTCCCCACCACAAACTTGTGCTGCCCTGATAGACCCAAGGCAGCCCTACAAACTGACATCAGGAACCGGGACTGCTGAGTTTTCTTTCCCAGGGAAAATGAAAAAAGGATGTGCACAGGGGCCCCTGGCCCAGGACAGGGACCTCACTACAAAAAAACCTTATATCGAAGGATGGAACCCACACCGAAGTTGTCCCCACCTCAAACTTGTGCTGCCCTGACAGACCCAAGGGAGCCCTACAAACTGACATCAGGAACCTGGACTGCTGACTTTTCTTTCCCAGGGAAAATGGAAAAAGGATGTGCCCATGGGCCCCTGACCCTGACTGCAAAAAATCCTTATATCGAAGGATGGACCCCACACCGAAGTTGTCCCCACCTCAAACTTGTGCTGCCCTGATAGATCCAAGGGAGCCCTACAAACTGACATCAGGAACCTGGACTGCTGAGTTTTCTTTCCCAGGGAAAATGGAAAAAGGAAAAAGGATGTGCCCAGGGGCCCCTGGCCCTGGGCAGGGACCTCACTGCAAAAAATCCTTATATCGCAGGATGGACCCCACACCGAAGTTGTCCCCACCTCAAATTTGTGCTGCCCTGATAGACACAAGGGAGCCCTACAAACTGACATCAGGAACCTGGACTGCTGAGTTTTCTTTCCCAGGGAAAATGGAAAAAGGATGTGCCAAGGCGCCCCTGGCCCTGACTGCAAAAAATCCTTATATCGAAGGATGGACCCCACACCGAAGTTGTCCCCACCTCAAACTTGTGCTGCCCTGATACACCCAAGGGAGCCCTACAAACTGACATCAGGAACCTGGACTGCTGAGTTTTCTTTCCCAGGGAAAATGGAAAAAGGATGTGCCCAGGGGCCCCTGGCCCTGACTACAAAAAATCCTTATATCGAAGGATGGACCCCACATTGAAGTATTCCCCACCTCAAACTTGTGCTGCCCTGATAGACCCAAGGGAGCCCTACAAACTGACATCAGGAACCTGGACTGCTGAGTTTTCTTTCCCAGGGAAAATGGAAAAAGGATGTGCCCAGGGGCCCCACTACAAAAAATCCTTATATCGAAGGATGGACGCCACACCGAAGTTGTCCCCACCTCAAACTTGTGCTGCCCTGATAGACCCAAGGGAGCCCTACAAACTGACATCAGGAACCTGGACTGCTGAGTTTTCTTTCCCAGGGAAAATGGAAAAAGGGTGTGCCCAGGGGCCCCTGGCCCTGGGCAGGGACCTCACTGGAAAAAATCCTTATATCGAAGGATGGACCCCACACCGAAGTTGTCCCCACCTCAAACTTGTGCTGCTCTGATAGACCCAAGGGAGCTCTACAAACTGACATCAGGAACCTGGACTGCTGAGTTTTCTTTCCCAGGGAAAATGCAAAAAGGATGTGCCCAGGGGCCCCTGGCCCTGACTGCAAAAAATCCTTATATCGAAGGATGGACCCCACACCGAAGTTGTCCCCTCCTCAAACTTGTGCTGCCCTGATAGACCCAAGGGAGCCCTACAAACTGACATCAGGAACCTGGACAGCTGAGTTTTCTTTCCCAGGGAAAATGGAAAAAGGATGTGCCCAGGGGCCCCTGGCCCTGACTGCAAAGAATCCTTATATCGAAGGATGGACCCCACACCGAAGTTGTCCCCACCTCAAACTTGTGCTGCCCTGATAGACCCAAGGCAGCCCTACAAACTGACATCAGGAACCTGGACTGCTGAGTTTTCTTTCCCAGGGAAAATGGAAAAAGGGTGTGCCCAGGGGCCCCTGGCCCTGGACAGAGACCTCACTGCAAAAAATCCTTATATCGAAGGATGGACCCCACACCGAAGTTGTCCCCATCTCAAACTTGTGCTGCCCTGATAGACCCAAGGGAGCCCTACAAACTGACATCAGGAACCTGGACTGCTGAGTTTTCTTTCCCAGGGAAAATGGCCAAAGGATGTGCCCGGGGCCCATGGCCCTGACTGCAAAATATCCTTATATCGAAGGATGGACCCCACACTGAAGTTGTCCCCACCTCAAGTTTGTGCTGCCCTGATAGACCCAAGGGAGCCCTACAAACTGACATCAGGAACCTGGACAGCTGAGTTTTCTTTCCCAGGGAAAATGGAAAAAGGATGTGTCCGGGGGCCCCTGGCCCTGACTGCAAAAAATCCTTATATCGAAGGATGGACCCCACACCGAAGTTGTCCCCACCTCAAACTTGTGCTGCCCTGATAGACCCAAGGGAGCCCTACAAACTGACATCAGGAACCTGGACTGCTGAGTTTTCTTTCCCAGGGAAGATGGAAAAAGGATATGCCAAGGCGCCCCTGGCCCTGACTGCAAAGAATCCTTATATCGAAGGATGGACCCCACACTAAAGTTGTCCTCACCTCAAACTTGTGCTGCCCTGATAGACCGAAGGGAGCTCTACAAACTGACATCAGGAACCTGGACTGCTGAGTTTTCTTTCCCAGGGAAAATGAAAAAAGGATGTGCACAGGGGTCCCTGGCGCAGGACAGGGACCTCACTACAAAAAATCCATATATCGAAGGATGGACCCCAAACCGAAGTTGTTGCAACTTCAAACTTGTGCTACCCTGATAGACCTAAGGGAGCCCTACAAACTGACATCAGGAACCTGGACTGCTGAGTTTTCTTTCCCAGGGAAAATGGAAAAAGGATGTGCCCAGGGGCCCCTGGCCCTGACTGCAAAAAATCCTTATATCGAAGAATGGACCCCACACCGAAGTTGTCCCCACCACAAACTTGTGCTGCCCTGATAGACCCAAGGCAGCCCTACAAACTGACATCAGGAACCGGGACTGCTGAGTTTTCTTTCCCAGGGAAAATGAAAAAAGGATGTGCACAGGGGCCCCTGGCCCAGGACAGGGACCTCACTACAAAAAAACCTTATATCGAAGGATGGAACCCACACCGAAGTTGTCCCCACCTCAAACTTGTGCTGCCCTGACAGACCCAAGGGAGCCCTACAAACTGACATCAGGAACCTGGACTGCTGACTTTTCTTTCCCAGGGAAAATGGAAAAAGGATGTGCCCATGGGCCCCTGACCCTGACTGCAAAAAATCCTTATATCGAAGGATGGACCCCACACCGAAGTTGTCCCCACCTCAAACTTGTGCTGCCCTGATAGACCCAAGGGAGCCCTACAAACTGACATCAGGAACCTGGACTGCTGAGTTTTCTTTCCCAGGGAAAATGGAAAAAGGAAAAAGGATGTGCACAGGGGCCCCTGGCCCTGGGCAGGGACCTCACTGCAAAAAATCCTTATATCGCAGGATGGACCCCACACCGAAGTTGTCCCCACCTCAAATTTGTGCTGCCCTGATAGACACAAGGGAGCCCTACAAACTGACATCAGGAACCTGGACTGCTGAGTTTTCTTTCCCAGGGAAAATGGAAAAAGGATGTGCCAAGGCGCCCCTGGCCCTGACTGCAAAAAATCCTTATATCGAAGGATGGACCCCACACCGAAGTTGTCCCCACCTCAAACTTGTGCTGCCCTGATACACCCAAGGGAGCCCTACAAACTGACATCAGGAACCTGGACTGCTGAGTTTTCTTTCCCAGGGAAAATGGAAAAAGGATGTGCCCAGGGGCCCCTGGCCCTGACTACAAAAAATCCTTATATCGAAGGATGGACCCCACATTGAAGTATTCCCCACCTCATACTTGTGCTGCCCTGATAGACCCAAGGGAGCCCTACAAACTGACATCAGGAACCTGGACTGCTGAGTTTTCTTTCCCAGGGAAAATGGAAAAAGGATGTGCCCAGGGGCCCCACTACAAAAAATCCTTATATCGAAGGATGGACGCCACACCGAAGTTGTCCCCACCTCAAACTTGTGCTGCCCTGATAGACCCAAGGGAGCCCTACAAACTGACATCAGGAACCTGGACTGCTGAGTTTTCTTTCCCAGGGAAAATGGAAAAAGGGTGTGCCCAGGGGCCCCTGGCCCTGGGCAGGGACCTCACTGGAAAAAATCCTTATATCGAAGGATGGACCCCACACCGAAGTTGTCCCCACCTCAAACTTGTGCTGCTCTGATAGACCCAAGGGAGCTCTACAAACTGACATCAGGAACCTGGACTGCTGAGTTTTCTTTCCCAGGGAAAATGCAAAAAGGATGTGCCCAGGGGCCCCTGGCCCTGACTGCAAAAAATCCTTATATCGAAGGATGGACCCCACACCGAAGTTGTCCCCTCCTCAAACTTGTGCTGCCCTGATAGACCCAAGGGAGCCCTACAAACTGACATCAGGAACCTGGACAGCTGAGTTTTCTTTCCCAGGGAAAATGGAAAAAGGATGTGCCCAGGGGCCCCTGGCCCTGACTGCAAAGAATCCTTATATCGAAGGATGGACCCCACACCGAAGTTGTCCCCACCTCAAACTTGTGCTGCCCTGATAGACCCAAGGCAGCCCTACAAACTGACATCAGGAACCTGGACTGCTGAGTTTTCTTTCCCAGGGAAAATGGAAAAAGGGTGTGCCCAGGGGCCCCTGGCCCTGGACAGAGACCTCACTGCAAAAAATCCTTATATCGAAGGATGGACCCCACACCGAAGTTGTCCCCATCTCAAACTTGTGCTGCCCTGATAGACCCAAGGGAGCCCTACAAACTGACATCAGGAACCTGGACTGCTGAGTTTTCTTTCCCAGGGAAAATGGCCAAAGGATGTGCCCGGGGCCCATGGCCCTGACTGCAAAATATCCTTATATCGAAGGATGGACCCCACACCGAAGTTGTCCCCACCTCAAACTTGTGCTGCCCTGATAGACCCAAGGGAGCCCTACAAACTGACATCAGGAACCTGGACAGCTGAGTTTTCTTTCCCAGGGAAAATGGAAAAAGGATGTGTCCGGGGGCCCCTGGCCCTGACTGCAAAAAATCCTTATATCGAAGGATGGACCCCACACCGAAGTTGTCCCCACCTCAAACTTGTGCTGCCCTGATAGACCCAAGGGAGCCCTACAAACTGACATCAGGAACCTGGACTGCTGAGTTTTCTTTCCCAGGGAAGATGGAAAAAGGATATGCCAAGGCGCCCCTGGCCCTGACTGCAAAGAATCCTTATATCGAAGGATGGACCCCACACTGAAGTTGTCCTCACCTCAAACTTGTGCTGCCCTGATAGACCGAAGGGAGCTCTACAAACTGACATCAGGAACCTGGACTGCTGAGTTTTCTTTCCCAGGGAAAATGAAAAAGGATGTGCCCAGGGGCCCCTGGCCCTGACTGCAAAAAATCCTTATATCGAAGGATGGACCCCACACCGAAGTTGTCCCCACCTCAAACTTGTGCTGCCCTGATAGACCCAAGGGAGCCCTACAAACTGACATCAGGAACCTGGACTGCTGAGTTTTCTTTCCCAGGGAAAATGGAAAAAGGATGTGCCCAGGGGCCCCTGGCCCTGACTGCAAAAAATCCACATATCGAAGGATGGACCCCACACCGAAGTTGTCCCCACCTCAAACTTGTGCTGCCCTGATAGACCCAAGGGAGCTCTACAAACTGACATCAGGAACCTGGACTGCTGAGTTTTCTTTCCCAGGGAAAATGGAAAAAGGATGTGCCAAGGCGCCCCTGGCCCTGACTGCAAAGAATCCTTATATCGAAGGATGGAGCCCACACCGAAGTTGTCCCCACCTCAAACTTGTGCTGCCCTGATAGACCCAAGGGAGCCCTACAAACTGACATCAGGAACCTGGACTGCTGAGTTTTCTTTCCCAGGGAAAATGGAAAAAGGATGTGCCCAGGGGCCCCTGGCCCTGGGCAGGGAACTCACTGCCAAAAATCCTTATATCGAAGGATGGACCCCACACCGAAGTTGTCCCCACCTCAAACTTGTGCTGCCCTGATAGACCCAAGGGAGCCCTACAAACTGACATCAGGAACCTGGACTGCTGAGTTTTCTTTCCCAGGGAAAATGGAAAAAGGATATGCCAAGGCGCCCCTGGCCCTGACTGCAAAGAATCCTTATATCGAAGGATGGACCCCACACTGAAGTTGTCCTCACCTCAAACTTGTGCTGCCCTGATAGACCAAAGGGAGCTCCACAAACTGACATCAGGAACCTGGACAGCTGAGTTTCCTTTCCCAGGGAAAATGAAAAAGGATGTGCCCAGGGGCCCCTGGCCCTGACTGCAAAAAATCCTTATATCGAAGGATGGACCCCACACCGAAGTTGTCCCCACCTCAAACTTGTGCTGCCCTGATAGACCCAAGGGAGCCCTACAAACTGACATCAGGAACCTGGACTGCTGAGTTTTCTTTCCCAGGGAAAATGGAAAAAGGATGTGCCAAGGCGCCCCTGGCCCTGACTGCAAAAAATCCTTATATCGAAGGATGGACCCCACACCGAAGTTGTCCCCACCTCAAACTTGTGCTGCCCTGATAGACCCAAGGGAGCCCTACAAACTGACATCAGGAACCTTGACTGCTGAGTTTTCTTTCCCAGGGAAAATGGAAAAAGGATGTGCCCAGGGGCCCCTGGCCCTGACTACAAAAAATCCTTATATCGAAGGATGGACCCCACACCGAAGTTGTCCCCATCTCAAACTTGTGCTGCCCTGATAGACCCAAGGGAGCCCTACAAACTGACATCAGGAACCTGGACTGCTGAGTTTTCTTTCCCAGGGAAAATGCAAAAAGGATGTGCCCAGGGGCCCCACTACAAAAAATCCTTATATCGAAGGATGGACGCCACACCGAAGTTGTCCCCACCTCAAACTTGTGCTGCCCTGATAGACCCAAGGGAGCCCTACAAACTGACATCAGGAACCTGGACTGCTGAGTTTTCTTTCCCAGGGAAAATGGAAAAAGGGTGTGCCCAGGGGCCCCTGGCCCTGGGCAGGGACCTCACTGGAAAAAATCCTTATATCGAAGGATGGACCCCACACCGAAGTTGTCCTCACCTCAAACTTGTGCTGCCCTGATAGACCCAAGGGAGCTCTACAAACTGACATCAGGAACCTGGACTGCTGAGTTTTCTTTCCCAGGGAAAATGCAAAAAGGATGTGCCCAGGGGCCCCTGGCCCTGACTGCAAAAAATCCTTATATCGAAGGATGGACCCCACACCGAAGTTGTCCCCACCTCAAACTTGTGCTGCCCTGATACACCCAAGGGAGCCCTACAAACTGACATCAGGAACCTGGACTGCTGAGTTTTCTTTCCCAGGGAAAATGGAAAAAGGATGTGCCCAGGGGCCCCTGGTCCTGACTACAAAAAATCCTTATATCGAAGGATGGACCCCACATTGAAGTATTCCCCACCTCAAACTTGCGCTGCCCTGATAGACCCAAGGGAGCCCTACAAACTGACATCAGGAACCTGGACTGCTGAGTTTTCTTTCCCAGGGAAAATGGAAAAAGGGTGTGCCCAGGGGCCCCTAGCCCTGGACAGGGACCTCACTGCAAAAAATCCTTATATCGAAGGATGGACCCCACACCGAAGTTGTCCCCATCTCAAACTTGTGCTGCCCTGATAGACCGAAGGGAGCTCCACAAACTGACATCAGGAACCTGGACTGCTGAGTTTTCTTTCCCTAGGAAAATGGAAAAAGGATGTGCCAAGGCGCCCCTGGCCCTGACTGCAAAGAATCCTTATATCGAAGGATGGACCCCACACCGAAGTTGTCCCCACCTCAAACTTGTGCTGCCCTGATAGACCCAAGGGAGCCCTACAAACTGACATCAGGAACCTGGACAGCTGAGTTTTCTTTCCCTAGGAAAATGGAAAAAGGATGTGCCAAGGCGCCCCTGGCCCTGACTGCAAAGAATCCTTATATCGAAGGATGGACCCCACACCGAAGTTGTCCCCACCTCAAACTTGTGCTGCCCTGATAGACCCAAGGGAGCCCTACAAACTGACATCAGGAACCTGGACTGCTGAGTTTTCTTTCCCAGGGAAAATGGAAAAAGGATGTGCCCAGGGGTCCCTGGCCCTGACTGCAAAAAATCCTTATATCGAATGATGGACCCCACATTGAAGTATTCCCCACCTCAAACTTGTGCTGCCCTGATAGACCCAAGGGAGCCCTACAAACTGACATCAGGAACCTGGACTGCTGAGTTTTCTTTCCCAGGGAAAATGGAAAAAGGATGTGCCCAGGGGCCCCACTACAAAAAATCCTTATATCGAAGGATGGACGCCACACCGAAGTTGTCCCCACCTCAAACTTGTGCTGCCCTGATAGACCCAAGGGAGCCCTACAAACTGACATCAGGAACCTGGACTGCTGACTTTTCTTTCCCAGGGAAAATGGAAAAAGGATGTGCCCAGGGGCCCCTAGCCCTGGGCAGGGACCTCTCTACAAGAAATCCTTATACCGAAGGATGGACCCCACACCGAAGTTGTCCCCACCTCAAACTTGTGCTGCCCTGATAAACCCAAGGGAGCCCTACAAACTGACATCAGGAACCTGGACTGCTGAGTTTTCTTTCCCAGGGAAAATGGAAAAAGGGTGTGCCCAGGGGCCCCCCACACTGGGCTGGGACTGACAGCAAAAAGTCCTTATATCAAATGATGGTCCCCACACCGAAGTTGTCCTCACCTCAACCTTGTGCTGCCTTGATAGTCCCAAGGGAGCCCTACAAACTGACATCAGGAACCTGGACTGCTGAGTTTTCTTTCCCAGGGAAAGTGGCAAAGGATTTGTCCAGGTGATCCCCCGGACCCAGTCCAAAGCACTCACCGTCCTTCCATGAGACAGCCCCGCGAGCTCCCCATAAACTCCTCTTCTCCAGCAGCTCCATGCGAAAACGGGCTGGGGTAAAGCCTCGCCCTTAATTAACCTCCCCCCCGGAGGGACCCCGCCCCTCGTCATCATCCTGACAGCTCACACCTGTGGCTGCTCTGAGCCCTCATCAACTTAACAGCTCACACCTGTGGCTGCTCTGAGCCCTCATCATGCTAACAGCTCACACCTGGCACTGTATCCCCTCTCCAACAGCGTCTCTTGGTCTCTCCCTCTCCAGCACACAGCCGACTTCTCACAGACACAGATCCAACAAAAATCTGCTACAGGTGTCGGCTTTTCTTAATCCACCTGGTTACACGATTAAAACACATACATGCATTGATGGTCTTTGAGAGAAAGCTTTCCCCTGGAGAAAACAGTCCTTTTTCCGGCACACTTTGATACACCTTCGGAAAAAGCAGAATCTGCACCAACTCCTAAGACCCCTGCCGAGGAACCTAGCCCTGCCTGGGACACCCAAAGCAGCAGACCTCAAAAAAGGAGGGGAAAAGTCAAGCTTGGAGGGGAAAAAGAGGATAGAACTACAGCAGGCTTTAAAAATGCCTGCACAGAGCAATAGTGGGAACCAGACACATTTATTCTTTCCTTGCTTTCTGTGATGACATAAATAGGAAGTAAGAACACGTTAAACAAAAGGCAGAGCTAGGATTTTACAGGTCTTTATTTTGGCAGGCTGCATGACAAACACCTCTTCAGGGACTGCGACGCCTTTTGGGGAATGGTAGAGAACGGAGGCAAAAGGTGCCGGGAGCCCTTTCTGTTCCCTTCAGCCCCTGCAGCTGCTCCGCTGGTTTCAGGGCACTCGCTTGGTTCGTTCCTGAAGAAAAAGGCTAGGGCATGATTTTCAGAACTACTGCCCGTCCCCAGTCAGAGTTTCCTACATTCCTGGGTACAAATGAGTGGATGGAGAGAGTGGATGGATGCTGTCCAGCAGTGTCCCCAGGGGCATCTGGAGTGTTCACACTGCTGAGCTGAGAAAAACTCACCAAACCCAGCCCAGGGGCCTGTGATCCTCCACCCACCCGGGGGAACTCCGGGCGCTGTAAACAGAGGCCACAGCACACACCAGGCTCTGCTGTGCCCGGTGAGGAGTCTCTGTATGAGCCCTGAGCCCTGGCATCGCCTCCCAAACACCACAGAGACCTCTTGTGCCATCAGAGAAAAGCCCTGGAGCAAACATGTGTCCCCAGCACGATCAACAAGAGATGCAGAATTACCTCCTCAATAAAAACGCTGTTTCTGATGGAAATGTTACCTCTGTCGACTGCGAGGATTTTATAGGAATACTGGCTCAAGAATTCAGTGACTTCAGGGATTCCATACCACAGGTTCCTGGGACTGCTTGGGCATCCAGAGTCTATAGTATTGGTTAAACTGGTAGAGCTGAGGATACTTATCAGCTTTGTCACAGAGCTGGAACGTCACGCAGGGAGCAAGGGGTTCTCTCAGAGAGTGCAGGAGGCCAGTGAAAACAGCACCAAGGTCCTCCACGACGTCTGCTCCTAGAAAAGCCAAATAAATTAAACTATTGACATGAGCACGGACACTGGGGCAACCTTCCTTACTTTGGGCCTTGCCAGCAGCCGACAGAGCCTCACGCAGAAAAGAACTGATCGAGATCAAAAAGTGTTCCTAGTGACCTAGACACGTGCTCCTGGCCGCTGAGGTACCTGAAAAACCCTCCAGACATCATCAGCTCTTGCTTAAGCAAATAATCCACCTTCACCGTGTTGTGCCAAAAACACACCCGGCCCTTAACAGGGAGAGACCCTGCCAGGCACCGCCTCAGAGAAGAACCGAGCTGTACTGGGGGGACACACCCAGCCAACGTGTACGAGTTAAACAGAATTTTCTCTCAGAACTGGGACTTTCAGCACCCCCCAGGTGCTACTCGACTGCCACAGACACACAGAGGGCTTCGTGAGGTGCTCTGGGGTTGGCCAGTCCTGCTCCAAGCCCTGCTGATGCCCCGGTGGTTTTAAGGATGTCCTCAAGGAGGTGGTAGAACCTCACAGTGTTTGCCCCTGGAGCTTAATTTCTGAAGTTTTCCTTGGGAAACGCACCCACTTCCTACTTAACAAGGCAGTCCCCTCTCCCTGCTCTCAGGAAGAGCTGCCCACAGGCACGGGAACCACCTTCCTCTCCTGATCGCCACGCTCTGCCCTTAAAACGCTGTTACTGAGGCCAGCTACTTCCACACCAAGACTGTCCATGCAGGGACAGTGTCCCTTCTCTTCAGGGTCAGGGAAAAAGGGCAGAAGCACCTACAGAGCTTCAATGCCCCTCTTGAGCATAAAGCACCGTGAATCTGAACTTCCTGCTGCTTGCAGGGAAGATAATAAAATGCCTCAAGGTAAAAAATGATAAATGGTAAAAAATTATTACAAGAGGGTAGAAATGATGCCGCTTTCACTCCACTGCTAGAAATGACACATAAAACATTAAAAAAACCCTGTACCTGTTCCATTTTCAGACTGAAACAACAGCATATTCCTGGCTGCTCATGCAGCAGGGACAACAGCACTGAAGGGAAATGTTTGGATAATCACGTCTTCATTTAAAGAGAACCCAATTCCTTCATCTAAGCCATCGCTGCCCTCCATCAGAACAGCCAGCACATCCACGACATCTAATAAGCGAAGGAAAAAATGTAAGCAGAGGATCCAGACTTACTGGGAAAACAACAGAGGTAGAATGCAACATTCCAGGAACACAAGGTAGCTTTTTAGTCACAAAAATTTAAAAAAAAAAACCACCCAAAAAAACTAAAAAAAAACCCCCAAAAAACCCCAAAAAACCCCAAAGGCACATTTGCCAGGCAATACAATGTTAAGGGCAGCACAAAAATCCCAGCTGTACTTCACTCTGCCTTTCAAAGCTGCTGTCCAGCACAGGTTGCCCACAGAAGCTGTGGCTGCCCCCGGATCCCTGGAAGTGTCCAAGGCCAGGCTGGACAGGGCTTGGAGCACCCTGGCATGGTGGAAGGTGTCCCTGCCCATGGCAGGGGTGGAACGGGACAAGCTTTAAATAAAGGTGCCTTCCCATCCAAACCCTTCTGGGATTCCACGATTCTGTGAGCAGCCCCAGGCAGAAGGGCTAAATTTCCATTGTGGTTCGGAAATGCTGCTGCAAGAGCACAAACAGATTTCAAATACTGTTCAAGTGGCACAACCACATCAAAAATTACATCTGGGGGTAAAGTGGCAACTCTGCAATTCCAGCCTCTGATACCAAGGACACATGGAGGGCTGAATCCGGGGGGCGTTCGGGGTCCGAGTCGGGGTCGTCTTCATGAGCCACCAGCCTGGGGACCCAAAAATCGGGGGGAACCCCGAATTGGGGGGGGACCCAAAATTGGGGGGGTCCTGGGGGGCTCTGGAAGGTCTTTGCAGCATCCCAGGAGGAATTTTGGGGTGTCAGGGGGTTTTTGGGGAGTCATGAAGGGAATTTAGGGGGTCTCAAAGAGTTTTTGGGGGGTCCCAGAAGGAATTTTGGGGACCTTGATGGGAATTTTGGGGGTCCCAGGGGGTGTTTTGAGGTCCTGGAGAGGTTTTTGGGGGGGTCTCAGGGAGTTTTTGGGGACCCAGGAAAAATTTCAGGGGTCCTAAAGAGAAATTTGGAGGTCCCAGAAGGTGTTTTGGGGTGACGAGTAGAATTTTGGGGGTCCAGGGGGTGTTCTGGGGTCCCGAAGGGAATTTTGGGGGTCCCATGGGGGGTTTGGGGGTCCTGAAGGGAATTTTGGGGTCTCAGGGAGTTTTGGGGGGGTCCCAGGAGGAATTTTGGGGATCCTGATGGGAATTTTGGGGGTCCCGGGGTGGTTTTGAGGTCCTGGAGAGGTTTTTGGGGGGTTCTCAGGGAGTTTTTGGGGTCCCAGGAGGAATTTCAGGGGTCCTAAAGGGAAATTTGGAAGTCCCAGGGGGGTTTTGGGGTCCTGAAGGGAATTTTGGGCCTCCCGGGGGGGTTTTGGAGTCCTGGGGAAAATTTTGAGGGTCTCAGGGGTTTTTGGGAGAAATTTTGGTGGTCCCGAGTAGAATTTTGGGGGTCCTGAGGGAGGTTTTGGGTTTCGGAAGGGAATTTTAGGGTCTCAGGGGTTTTTGGGGGATCCCAGAAGGAATTTTGGGGACCTTGATGAGAATTTTGGGGGTCCCAGGGGGGGTTTTGGGGTCCGGAAGGGAATTTTGGGGGTCCCAGGGGGGGTTTTGGGGTCCCAAAGGGAATTTTGGGCGTCCCAGGGGGGGTTTTGGAGTCCTGGGGAGAATTTTGGGGATCTCAGGAGGTTTTTGGGAGGAATTTTGGGGTCCCAAAGAGAATTTTGTGGGTCCTGGGGAGGGTTTAGGTCCTGAAGGGAATTTTGGGGGTCTCAGGGGGTTTTGGGGTGTCCCAGGAGGAATTTCGGGGACCCTGATAGGAATTTTGGGGGTCCCAGGGGGGGGTTTGGGGTCCCAAAGGGAATTTTGGGCGTCCCAGGGGGAGTTTTGGAGTCCTGGGGAGAATTTTGAGGGTCTCAGGGGGTTTTTGGGTAGAATTTTGGGGGTCCCGAGTGGAATTTTGTGGGTCCTGGGGAGGGTTTGGGGTTCTGAAGGGAATTTTGGGGGTCTCTGGGAGTTTTTGGGGGGTTCCAGTAGAAATTTTGGAGTCCTGAAGGGAAATTTGGGGTCTCAAGTAATCTTGGGGGGTCCCAGGAGGGATTTCGGGGACCCTGATGGGAATTTTGGAGGTCCCAGGCGGGTTTTTGGGGTCCCAAATGGAATTCTGGGCATTCCAGGAGGGGTTTTGGAGTCCCGAAAGCAATTTTGATGGTCTCAGGGGGTTTTTGGGAGGAATTTTGGGGGTCCCGAGTGGAATTTTGAGGGTCCTGGGGGGGGGTTTGGGGTCCCAAAGGGAATTTTGGGGGTCTCTGGGAGTTCGTGGGGGGTCCCAGGAGGAATTTGGGGTTTGTGAGAACCCCAGCCTTTCTCTGGGGTCTCATATGGTGGTGAAATTCCTCCTCCAACCCGTGCTTCCAAAGAAAAACTCCGCAGGCTTTAGCTGTTCGGTCTCAAGGCAGTTTATCGCTAGTTATCTAACAGATTATGTTCTTGGACTGCGGCTGTTTGATCAGCAGCCTGGGTAGAGGCACACACACCCCCTGACATCCTCTCGATCTGCTGCCTTCTTCGTCTCTCCCCCCGCCCAGGGCTGCTGCTATCTTTTATACGATATATTACGTATAACATGTTTACAATTATTCTCCAGTACCTACTACCTACGTTGCCAAGTGTTTTTCTACTCTAAACCAATCTGTGAGTGCCAACATCACCAAGAACATGGAGGTAAGGAAGAAGAAGGAGGAAGAACAGGATCAGCCCACTTTCCTCCATCTTAGAACTTCTGACCTCCATGTACAAAGTGAAAACCCCCCTGGACATGTGCTAAAACCCCCTTGTACAATACTAAAAAAATTTCCCCTCTACTTTGTAATTACTTTTACTATACTATCTAACCTTTTGTGACTGCTTGTTCCACCTCCAAAGTTGGTAACTCATTCCATGGCTCAAACTCAAAATCACAGCTGTTTTTCAGCTGCCTGCCAGGGTCCCAAATGCTTCTGACCAAGGCCTGGAACCTCTAAAAATGTCTGAGAGACATTATGAGTTCCCACAAGGGTCCTGAAGGGAAATTTGGGGGTCCCAGGGGGGGTTTTGGGGTCCTGAAGGGAATTTTGGGAGTCCCAGGGGGGGTTTTGGTGTCCTGAAGAGAATTTTGGGAGTCCCAGGAGGTGGGTTTGGGGTCCTGAAGGGAATTTTGGAGTCTCACGAAGTTTTTGGGGGTCCCAGAAAGAATTTTGGGGACCCTGATGAGAATTTTGGGGCTCCCGGGCAGGGGGTTTTGGGGTCCCAAAGGGAATTTTGGGGGTCTCAGTGGGGTTTTGGGTCACCCAGGAGGAATTTCAAGGACCCTGATGGAAATTTTGGGGGTCCCGGGGGGGGGGGTTTTGGGGTCCCAAAGGGAATTTTGGAAGTCCCAGGGGGTGTTTTGGTGTCCTGAAGGGAATTTTGGGTGTCCCAGGGGGGGTATTGGAGTCCTGGGGAGAATTTTGGGGGTCCTGGGGAGGGTTTTTGGGAGGAATTTTGGGGGTCCCGGGGAGAATTTTGGGGGTCCTGGGAGAGGTTTTGGGGTTCTGAAGGGAATTTTGGGGTCCCACGAAGTTTTTGGGGGGTCCCAGAAAGAATTTTGGGGACCCTGATGGGAATTTGGCGGGTCCCAGTGGAAGTTTTGGGGTCCCAAAGGGAATTTTGGGAGTCCCAGGGGGGGTTTTGGAGTCCTGGGGAGAATTTTGAGGGTCTCAGGGGGGTTTTGGGAGGAATTTTGGGGGTCCCGACTAGAATTTTAAGGGTCCTGGGGGAGGTTTTGGTGTCCTGAAGGGAATTTTGGAGTCTCACGAAGTTTTTGGGGTGTCCCAGGAGGAATTTCGGGGACCCTGATGGGAATTTTTAGGGGTCTCAGGGGGTTTTGGGGGGTCCCATGAGGACTGTTGGGGTCCTGAAGGGAATTTTGGGGTGTCAAGGAGTTTTGGGGGGGTCCCAGGAGGAATTTTGGGGTCCTGAAGGGAATTTTGGGAGTCCCAAGGGGGGTTTTGGAGTCCTGGGGAGAATTTTGAGGGTCTCAGGGGTTTTTTGGGAGGAATTTTGGGGGTCCCGAGTAGAATTTTGTGGGTCCTGGGGAGGGTTTGGGGTTCTGAAGGGAATTTTGAGGCTCCCAGTGGGGGTTTTGGGGTCCCAAAGGGAAGTCTGGGCGTCCCAGGGGGGGTTTTGGGGGAGGAATTTTGGGGTCCCGAGTAGAATTTTGTGGGTCCTGGGGGAAGTTTTGAGGTCCCGAAGGGAATTTTGGGAGTCATAGGGGGAGTTTTGGAGTCCTGGGGAGAATTTTGAGGGTCTCAGGGTTTTTTTTGGGAGGAATTTTGGGGGTCCCGGGTAGAATTTTGGGGATCCCACGGGGGTGGGTTGGGGTCCTGAAGGGAATTTTAGGGGTCTCAGGGGGTTTTTGGGGGTCCCAGGTGGAATTTCGGGGTCCCTGATAGGTTTTTTTGGGTCCCGGGGGGGTTTTTGAGTCCTGGGGAGAATTTTGGGGGTCCCAGGCGGTTTTTGGGAGGAATTTCTGGGGTCCCGTGTAGAATTTTCGGGGTCCTGGGGGTGGGGGGGTTTGGGGTCCTGAAGTGAATTTTGGGGTCTCAGGAAGTTTTTGGGGGGTCCCAGAAAGAATTTTGGGGACCCAGATGGGAATTTTGGGGCTCCCGGTGGAGGGTTTTGGGGTCCCGAAGGGAATTTTGGGGGTCTCAGTGGGGTTTTGGGTCTCCCAGGAGGAATTTCAGGGACCCTGATGGGAATTTTGGGTGTCCCAGGGGGGCTTGTGGTGTCCTGGGGAGAATTTTAGGGGTCTCAGGGGTTTTTTGGGAGGAATTTTGGGGGTCCCGGGTAGAATTTTGTGTGTCCTGGGGAGGGTTTGGGGTCCTGAAGGGAATTTTGTGGGACCCTGATGGGGGGTTTTGGAGTCCTGGGGAGAATTTTGGGGGTCCTGGGGGGGGGTTTATGGTCCTGAAGGGAATTTTGGAGTCTCTGGGAGTTTTTGGGGGGTCCCAGGAGATATTTCGGGGACCCTGATGGGAATTCTGGGGATCCCAGGGGTGTTTTGGGGTCCCGAAGGGAATTTTGGGAGTCCCAGGTGGGGGGATTCTAGTCCTGGGGAGAATTTTGATGGTCTCAGGGTTTTTTTGGGAGGAATTTCTGGGGTCCCGAGTAGAATTTTGGGGGTTCTGGGGGTGGGTTTGGGGACCTGAAGGGAACTTTGGGGGTCTCAAGGAGTTTTGGGGGGTCCCTGGAGGAATTTCGGGGACCCTGATGGGAATTTTTAGGTTCCCCGAGGGGGGTTTTTGGTGTCCCAAAGGGAATTTTAGGCGTTCCAGGGGGAGTTTTGGAGTCCTGGGGGAGAATTTTGTGGGTCCTGGGGGAGGTTTTGAGGTCCTGAAAGGAATTTTTGGGTCTCAGGGAGTTTTTGGGGCATCCCAGGAGGGAATTTTGGGGACCGTGATGGGAATTTTGGGGGTCCCACGTGGGGTTTTGGAGTCCTGGGGAGAGTTTTGATGGTGTCAGGCGTTTTTTGGGAGGAATTTTTGGGGTCCCGGGTAGAATTTTTTGGGTCCCAGGGGGGGTTTGGGTTCCTGAAGGGAATTTTTGGGTCTCTGGGAGTTTGTGGGGGGCGGTCCCAGAAGGAATTTTGGGGTCCTGAAGGGAATTTTGGGGCTCCCAGGTGGGTTTTGGGGTCCCGAAGGGAATTTTGGGAGTCCCAGGGGGGGTTTTGGAGTCCTGGGGAGAATTTTGTGGGTCTCAGGGTTTTTTTGGGAGGAATTTTGGGGGTCCCGAGTAGAATTTTGTGGGTCCTGGGGGAGGGTTTGGGGTTCTGAAGGGAATTTTGGGGGTCTCTGGAAGTATTTGTGGGGTCCCAGGAGGAATTTTGGGGTCCTGTAGGGAATTTTGGGGGTCCCAGGGGGGGTTTTGGGGTCCCGAAGGGAATTTTGGGAGTTCTAGGGGGGTTTTGGGAGGAATTTTGGGAGTCCCGGGTAGAATTTTGTGGGCCCCACGGGGGGTTTTGGGGTCGCAAAGGGAATTTTGGCTGTCCCAGGGGGAGTTTTGGAGTCCTGGGGAGAATTTTCAGGGTCTCAGGGTTTTTTTGGGAGGAATTTTGGGGGTCCCGAGTAGAATTTTGTGGGTCCTGGGGGAGGGTTTGGGGTTTTGAAGGGAATTTTGGGGGTCCCAGGGGGGGTTTTGGGGTCCTAATGGGAATTTTGGGAGTCCCAGGGGGGGTTTTGTGGTCCTGAAGGGAATTTTGGGCGTCCCAGGGGGTTTTTGGGAGGAATTTTGGGGGTCCCGGGTAGAATTTTGGGGATCCCACGGGGGTGGGTTGGGGTCCTGAAGGGAATTTTAGGGGTCTCAGGGGGTTTTTGGGGGTCCCAGGTGGAATTTCGGGGTCCCTGATAGGTTTTTTTGGGTCCCGGGGGGGTTTTGGAGTCCTGGGGAGAATTTTGAGGGTCTCAGGGGGTTTTTGGGAGGAATTTTGGGGGTCCCGAGTAGAATTTTCGGGGTCCTGGGGGTGGGGGGGTTTGGGGTCCTGAAGTGAATTTTGGGGTCTCAGGAAGTTTTTGGGGGGTCCCAGAAAGAATTTTGGGGACCCAGATGGGAATTTTGGGGCTCCCGGTGGAGGGTTTTGGGGTCCCGAAGGGAATTTTGGGGGTCTCAGTGGGGTTTTGGGTCTCCCAGGAGGAATTTCAGGGACCCTGATGGGAATTTTGGGTGTCCCAGGGGGGCTTGTGGTGTCCTGGGGAGAATTTTAGGGGTCTCAGGGGTTTTTTGGGAGGAATTTTGGGGGTCCCGGGTAGAATTTTGTGTGTCCTGGGGAGGGTTTGGGGTCCTGAAGGGAATTTTGTGGGACCCTGATGGGGGGTTTTGGAGTCCTGGGGAGAATTTTGGGGGTCCTGGGGGGGGGTTTATGGTCCTGAAGGGAATTTTGGAGTCTCTGGGAGTTTTTGGGGGGTCCCAGGAGATATTTCGGGGACCCTGATGGGAATTCTGGGGATCCCAGGGGTGTTTTGGGGTCCCGAAGGGAATTTTGGGAGTCCCAGGTGGGGGGATTCTAGTCCTGGGGAGAATTTTGATGGTCTCAGGGTTTTTTTGGGAGGAATTTCTGGGGTCCCGAGTAGAATTTTGGGGGTTCTGGGGGTGGGTTTGGGGACCTGAAGGGAACTTTGGGGGTCTCAAGGAGTTTTGGGGGGTCCCTGGAGGAATTTCGGGGACCCTGATGGGAATTTTTAGGTTCCCCGAGGGGGGTTTTTGGTGTCCCAAAGGGAATTTTAGGCGTTCCAGGGGGACTTTTGGAGTCCTGGGGAGAATTTTGTGGGTCCTGGGAGAGGTTTTGAGGTCCTGAAAGGAATTTTGTGGGTCTCAGGGAGTTTTTGGGGCATCCCAGGAGGGAATTTTGGGGACCGTGATGGGAATTTTGGGGGTCCCACGGGGGGGTTTGGAGTCCTGGGGAGAGTTTTGATGGTGTCAGGCGTTTTTTGGGAGGAATTTTTGGGGTCCCGGGTAGAATTTTTTGGGTCCCAGGGGGGGTTTGGGTTCCTGAAGGGAATTTTTGGGTCTCTGGGAGTTTGTGGGGGGCGGTCCCAGAAGGAATTTTGGGGTCCTGAAGGGAATTTTGGGGCTCCCAGGTGGGTTTTGGGGTCCCGAAGGGAATTTTGGGAGTCCCAGGGGGGGTTTTGGAGTCCTGGGGAGAATTTTGATGGTCTCAGGGGTTTTTTGGGAGGAATTTCGGGAGTCCCGATTATAATTTTGGGGGTCCTGGAGGTTGGTTTGTGGTTCTGAAGGGAATTTTGGGAGTCCCAGGGGGGGTTTTGGAGTCCTGGGGAGAATTTTGACGGTCTCAGGGATTTTTTGGGAGGAATTTTGGGGGTCCCGGGTAGAATTTTTTGGGTACCAGGGGGGGTTTGGGGTTCTGAAGAGAATTTTGGGGGTCTCACCAAGTTTTTGGGGGGTCCCAGGAGGAATTTTGGGGTCCTGAAGGGAATTTTGGGGGTCCAAGTATGTGTTTTGTGGTCTCAAAGGGAATTTTGGGCGTCCCAGGGGGTTTTTGGGAGGAATTTTGGGAGTCCCGGGTAGAATTTTGGGTGTCCCAGGGTGGCTTTTGGGGTCGCAAAGGGAATTTTGGCCATCCCAGGGGGACTTTTGGAGTCCTGGGGAGAATTTTGTGGGTCCTGGGAGAGGTTTTGAGGTCCTGAAAGGAATTTTTGGGTCTCAGGGAGTTTTTGGGGCATCCCAGGAGGGAATTTTGGGGACCGTGATGGGAATTTTGGGGGTCCCACGGGGGGGTTTGGAGTCCTGGGGAGAGTTTTGATGGTGTCAGGCGTTTTTTGGGAGGAATTTTTGGGGTCCCGGGTAGAATTTTTTGGGTCCCAGGGGGGGTTTGGGTTCCTGAAGGGAATTTTTGGGTCTCTGGGAGTTTGTGGGGGGCGGTCCCAGAAGGAATTTTGGGGTCCTGAAGGGAATTTTGGGGCTCCCAGGTGGGTTTTGGGGTCCCGAAGGGAATTTTGGGAGTCCCAGGGGGGGTTTTGGAGTCCTGGGGAGAATTTTGAGGGTCTCAGGGGTTTTTTGGGAGGAATTTCGGGGGTCCCGATTATAATTTTGGGGGTCCTGGGGGTGGGTTTGGAGTTCTGAAGGGAATTTTGGGAGTCCCAAGGGGGGTTTTGGAGTCCTGGGGAGAATTTTCAGGGTCTCAGGGTTTTTTTGGGAGGAATTTTGGGGGTCCCGAGTAGAATTTTGTGGGTCTTGGGGCGGGTTTGGGGTTCTGAAGGGAATTTTGGGGGTCTCTGGAAGTATTTGTGGGGTCCCAGGAGGAATTTTGGGGTCCTGAAGGGAATTTTGGGGGTCCCAGGGGGGGTTTTGGGGTCCCGAAGGGAATTTTGGGAGTTCTAGGGGGGTTTTGGGAGGAATTTTGGGAGTCCCGGGTAGAATTTTGTGGGTCCCACGGGGGGTTTTGGGGTCGCAAAGGGAATTTTGGCTGTCCCAGGGGGAGTTTTGGAGTCCTGGGGAGAATTTTCAGGGTCTCAGGGTTTTTTTGGGAGGAATTTTGGGGGTCCCGAGTAGAATTTTGTGGGTCCTGGGGAAGGGTTTGGGGTTTTGAAGGGAATTTTGGGTGTCCCAGGGGGGGTTTTGGGGTCCTAATGGGAATTTTGGGAGTCCCAGGGGGGGTTTTGTGGTCCTGAAGGGAATTTTGGGCGTCCCAGGGGGTTTTTGGGAGGAATTTTGGGGGTCCCGGGTAGAATTTTGGGGATCCCACGGGGGTGGGTTGGGGTCCTGAAGGGAATTTTAGGGGTCTCAGGGGGTTTTTGGGGGTCCCAGGTGGAATTTCGGGGTCCCTGATAGGTTTTTTTGGGTCCCGGGGGGGTTTTTGACTCCTGGGGAGAATTTTGGGGGTCCCAGGCGGTTTTTGGGAGGAATTTCTGGGGTCCCGTGTAGAATTTTGGGAGTCCCAGGGGGGAGTTTGGTTACTGAAGAGAATTTTGGGGTCTCTGGGACTTTTTGGAGGGTCCCATGAGGACTTTTGGGGTCCTGAAGGAAGTTTTGGTGTCTCACGAAATTTTTGGGAGGTCCCAGAAGGAATTTTGGGGACCCTGATGGGAATTTTGGGGGTCCCAGTGGGGTTTTTGGGGGCCCAAATGGAATTTTGGGTGTCCCGGGGGGGGGGGTTTGGCGTCCCGAAGGGAATTTTGAGCGTCCAAGGGGGTTTTTGGAGTCCTGGGGAGAATTTTGAGGGTCTCAGGGGGTTTTTGGGAGGAATTTTGGGGGTCCGGAGTAGAATTTTTTGGGTCCTGGGTGAGGTTTTGGGGTCCTGAAAAGAATTTTGGGGTCTCACCAAGTTTTTGGGAGTCCCAGAAATAATTTTGGTGACCCTGATGGGAATTTTGGTGGTCTCAGTGGGGTTTTGGGGGGTCCCATGAGGAATTTTGGCATCTTGAAGGGAATTTTGGGGTCTCAAAGAGTTTTGGGGCTTCCCAGGATGAATTTCGGGGACCCTGCTGGAAATTTTGGGGGTCCCAGGGGGGTTTTCGGGGTCCTGAAGGGAATTTTGGGGGTCACAGGGGTGTTTTTGGGGTCCCGAAAGGAATTTTGGGGGTCCCGGGGCCGTCTCGGTGGTTTTGGGGTCACGCTGGCTGCGGGGCTGCAGTACCGCCCTGTGTCCACAAGGTGGCAGCACTTGTCAAGTGAGTCCGCGACAAGATGGCGGCCCGTGGGGACCTTGATGGTGACAGGCATTTAATGCCGATGCCTGTCGGCTCCCGCCAAAAACCCGCACGCTCGCGGCGCTCCTGACCCCACAGCCCGTGTGCACGGCATCGTAACCGCCGCGGAAAATCCCGTCGCGGGGCGCCGGCGGTGCGGGCAATTCAGGCAGTGTAAAAAACAGACACGGGTCCTCGAATTTCAACGTCCTCGCCACTCCTAAGATGGCGGCCGCGGGCGGCGGGCTGCAGTGCCGCTCTCTGCCCACACGGCGGCAGCACTGCGCCGTCAGCAGCGAATGCCCCAAAGATCCGCGCGGGAAAGAACGGAACAAAAACCCTGCCTCTGACCCGATAGGAACCGAAAGAAAAAACCTTTCCTCTTAAACTGCATTTCAACAGAGTTTATTTTTACATTTTTCACATTTATATTCACATTCGGATTTATAATGTATATTGATATATAATTGTATTTTCATAATTCCTTACATTTATTCCATTTATTATATTTTATTATATTTTATATTTTTATACATATCTTAATAGATTGCTTACATATTTCTATAGTTAGATTTAGAGTTCTAAAAGGTTTATATTGATTAAAATAAAAACCTGACTCTATCCAAGTAAAAATCTTTTAAAAAAACCCTTTATTTAAACTCCATTTAAATTTATTTCTATTTTTAGCATTTATAGTCAAATTTACATTTTAAATGTAGATTGATGTATGGTGTTATTTATAGTCTATCTCTTCCTAATACTATTTTTATTTCTATTTTATATTTTTATATATATCTGTATACATTGAATATATATTTCCATATTTAGAACAATATCAAAATAAAATGTATATTCATATTTTTTCCATTAATGCCCTGCCTCTAACCAAATAAAAACAAAAACAAAAACAAAAATCTTTCTATAAACAGTACTTGAATATATATTGAATACACCATGCATTACAAATTGCAGGGGAAATGGATTCCCTCATGATTTGAACACAAGAAATAATGGAAAAGGAAGCTTTTTCCCACAATTTAAACCCCTTTTCTCTCCATAACCCCTCATTTTTCTGGGAGCGCTGTGGAAGGTCTGGGGGTTCTAAGGAGGGACTGACACAATAAAAGGGGAAAGTTGAAAGCTCTCCCGTGGAACCCCACATGCTGCCCGGCCTGCTCAGGTGCTGCCCCTTGGCAAGAGGGCTCTTCCCTCGGCATTTTCTCAAAGGGATGCTCCGTGCCCGGGTGGGTCCGGCTGCTCCCCAATCCCTGCTGGATGTTCCAGCCATAGCTCCTGGAGGGACACTTGGGATACCCCTGTTAGCCCCTCTGGATTAGCAGCTCCCTGTGCAGGTGTGCCCAGGTAGCTGCACTGAAAGCAGCTGCTCACACGGGGAGCTGCTACACCTAGGAGTGCGGGATGAGGTGAAGAAAGGTCCTGTGGGGTGTTCCCTTCCCTACGCAGGCCTTTGCCAGACCCTTAAACAATGGGGTGCCAGATTTTCATTGCCAAGATAATTAACAATCTTTCCCCTGGCCAAACAGGAATTGTGCTACCAAAATTGCAAACAGTGAATGATTTCTCGCAGACCACATCTGCCACCACCAGGAACTCTCACTGCCTTTGGAGAGCAGCACGCCTCCAGTAAACACACATCAACACACAGGGAAAGTGAGGTTGGTTTTACACGGAAAATGGGCAGAGGTCGGGTCACAAGGCCTGTGGCCCCAAGTGACTTTCTACATCTTTTTGTTCTGAATGGCACAGGATTTATCCAGGAGAAAAACTGCTGCCAGCAAGAATTCTCCCTGCCCTGGAAGAGACAAGCACCTCCTTGACACTGACATCAGGAAGTGTAGAGAGTGAGCCATGTTTCACACAGAATAGGGCCAGCGACAGAGCCCAAGAGCCAGGGGCCACGAAAAAAGGGTTGCCCCTTGAAAATCTGAATGAAGAAGGATGTGTTGTGGACCCAAGCTGCTTTCAAGTCGATGAGGGGTTGCTTTGATGATCCCAAGCACAAATCGCAAACTGACTTCAGGAACCAACACTGGCGAGCGTGTTTCCTAGGGAAAAGATCTGGAATTAGCGCACAGAACCTTGCGTCCCTGCGTGGACAACTGAGTGCAGGAAATATGAACATAGAAAAATATACCCAGGCCCAAAGAACACCCACCTCAAATTCGTGCTGCCCTGATAGACCCAAGGGAGCCCTACAAACTGACATCAGGAACCTGGACTGCTGAGTTTTCTTTCCCAGGGAAAATGGCAAAGGACGTGCCCAGGAGCCCCTGGCCCTAAGCTGGGTCCCGACTGCAAAAAATCTTTATATTGAAGGATGGACCCCAGACTGAAGTTGTCCCCACCTCAAACTTGTGCTGCCCTGATAGACCCAAGGGAGCCCTACAAACTGACATCAGGAACCTGGACTGCTGAGTTTTCATTCCCAGGGAAAATGGCCAAAGGATGTGCCCAGGGGCCCCTGGCCCTGGGCTGGGGCCTCACTACAAAAAATCCTTATATCGAAGGATGGACCCCACACCGAAGTTGTCCCCACCTCAAACTTGTGCTGCCCTGATAGACCCAAGGGAGCCCTACAAACTGACATCAGGAACCTGGACTGCTGAGTTTTCTTTCCCAGGGAAAATGGAAAAAGGATGTGCCCAGGGGCCCCGGGCCCTGACTGCAAAAAATCCTTATATCGAAGGATGGACCCCACACCGAAGTTGTCCCCACCTCAAAGTTGTGCTGCCCTGATAGACCCAAGTGAGCCCTACAGACTGACATCAGGAACCTGGACTGCTGAGTTTTCTTTCCCAGGGAAAATGGATAAAGGATGTGCCCAGGGGCCCCTGGACCTGGGCTTTGACCTCACTGCAAAAAATCCTTATATCGAAGGATGGACCCCACACCGAAGTTGTCCCCACCTCAAACTTGTGCTGCCCTGATAGACCCAAGGGAGCCCTACAAACTGACATCAGGAACCTGGACTGCTGAGTTTTCTTTCCCAGGGAAAATGGAGAAAGGATGTGCCCAGGGGCCCCTGGCCCTGACTGCAAAAAATCCTTATATCGAAGGATGGACCCCACACCGAAGTTGTCCCCACCTCAAACTTGTGCTGCCCTGATAGATCCAAGGGAGCCCTACAAACTGACATCAGGAACCTGGACTGCTGAGTTTTCTTTCCCAGGGAAAATGGAAAAAGGTTGTGCCCAGGGGCCGCTGGCCTTGGGCAGGGACCTCACTACAAGAAATCCTTATATGGAAGGATGGACCCCACACCGAAGTTGTCCCCACCTCCAACTTGTGCTGCCCTGATAGATCCAAGGGAGCCCTACAAACTGACATCAGGAACCTGGACTGCTGAGTTTTCTTTCCCAGGGAAAATGGAAAAAGGATGTGCCCAGGGGCCCCTGGCCATGACTGCAAAAAATCCTTATATCGAAGGATGGACCCCACACCGAAGTTGTCCCCACCTCAAACTTGTGCTACCCTGATACACCCAAGGGAGCCCTACAAACTGACATCAGGAACCTGGACTGCTGAGTTTTCTTTCCCAGGGAAAATGGAAAAAGGATGTGCCCAGGGGCCCCTGGCCCTGACTGCAAAAAATCCTTATATCGAAGGATGGACCCCACACCGAAGCTGTGCCCACCTCAAACTTGTACTGCCCTGATAGACCCAAGGCAGCCCTACAAACTGACATCAGGAACCTGGACTGCTGAGTTTTCTTTCCCAGAGAAAATGGAAAAAGAATGTGCCCAGGGGCCCCTGGACCTGGGCAGGGCCCTCACTGCAAAAAATCCTTATATCGAAGGATCGACCCCACACCGAAGTTGTCCCCACCTCAAACTTGTGCTGCCCTGATAGACCCAAGGGAGCCCTACAAACTGACATCAGGAACCTGGACTGCTGAGTTTTCTTTCTCAGGGAAAATGGAAAAAGGATGTGCCCTGGGGCCCCTGGCCCTGACTGCAAAAAATCCTTATATCGAAGGATGGACCCCACACCGAAGTTGTCCCCACCTCAAACTTGTGCTGCCCTGATACACCCAAGGGAGCCCTACAAACTGACATCAGGAACCTGGACTGCTGAGTTTTCTTTCCCAGGGAAAATGGAAAAAGGATGTGCCCAGGGGCCCCTGGCCCTGGGCTGGGCCCTGACTGCAAAGAATCCTTATATCGAAGGATGGACCCGAGACAGAAGTTGTCCCCACCTCAAACTTGTGCTGCCCTGATAGACCCAAGGGAGCCCTACAAACTGACATCAGGAACCTGGGCTGCTGAGTTTTCTTTCCCAGGGAAAATGGAAAAAGGATGTGCCCAGGGGCCACTGGCCCTGACTGCAAATAATCCTTATATCGAAGGATGGACCCCACACTGAAGCTGTCCCCACCTCAAACTTGTGCTGCCCTGATAGACCCAAGGGAGCCCTACAAACTGACATCAGGAACCTGGACTGCTGAGTTTTCTTTCCCAGGGAAAATGGAAAAAGGATGTGCCCAGGGGCCGCTGGCCCTGGGCCCCTGGCCCAGACTGCAAAGAATCCTTATATCGAAGGATGGACCCCACACCAAAGTTGTCCCCACCTCAAACTTGTGCTGCCCTGATAGATCCAAGGGAGCCCTACAAACTGACATCAGGAACCTGGACTGCTGAGTTTTCTTTCCCAGGGAAAATGGCCAAAGGATGTGCCCAGGGGCCCCTGGCCATGACTGCAAAGAATCCTTATATCGAAGGATGGACCCCAGACCGAAGTTGTCCCCACCTCAAAATTCTGCTGACCTGATAGACCCAAGGGAGCCCTACAAACTGACATCAGGAACCTGGACTGCTGAGTTTTCTTTCCCAGGGAAAATAGAAAAAGGATGTGCCCAGGGGCCCCTGGCCCTGTGCTGGGCCCTCACTGCAAAAAATCCTTATATCGAAGGATGGACCCCACACCGAAGTTGTCCCCACCTCAAACTTGTGCTGCCCTGATACACCCAAGGGAGCCCTACAAACTGACATCAGGAACCTGGACTGCTGAGTTTTCTTTCCCAGGGAAAATGGAAAAAGGATGTGCCCAGGGGCCCCTGGCCCTGACTGCAAAAAATCCTTATATCGAAGGATAGACCCCACACCGAAGTTGTCCCCACCTCAAACTTGTGCTGCCCTGATAGACCCAAGGGAGCCCTACAAACTGACATCAGGAACCTGGACTGCTGAGTTTTCTTTCCCAGGGAAAATAGAAAAAGGATGTGCCCAGGGGCCCCTGGCCCTGGGCCCCTGGCCCTGACTGCAAAAAATCCTTATATCGAAGAATGTAGCCCAGACCGAAGTTGTCCCCACCTCAAAATTCTGCTGACCTGATAGACCCAAGGGAGCCCTACAAACTGACATCAGGAACCTGGACTGCTGAGTTTTCTTTCCCAGGGAAAATAGAAAAAGGATGTGCCCAGGGGCCCCTGGCCCTGTGCTGGGCCCTCACTGCAAAAAATCCTTATATCGAAGGATGGACCCCACACCGAAGTTGTCCCCACCTCAAACTTGTGCTGCCCTGATAGACCCAAGGGAGCCCTACAAACTGACATCAGGAACCTGGACTGCTGAGTTTTCTTTCCCAGGGAAAATGGAGAAAGGATGTGCCCAGGGGCCCCTGGCCCTGACTGCAAAAAATCCTTATATCGAAGGATGGACCCCACACCGAAGTTGTCCCCACCTCAAACTTGTGCTGCCCTGATAGATCCAAGGGAGCCCTACAAACTGACATCAGGAACCTGGACTGCTGAGTTTTCTTTCCCAGGGAAAATGGAAAAAGGTTGTGCCCAGGGGCCGCTGGCCTTGGGCAGGGACCTCACTACAAGAAATCCTTATATGGAAGGATGGACCCCACACCGAAGTTGTCCCCACCTCAAACTTGTGCTGCCCTGATAGATCCAAGGGAGCCCTACAAACTGACATCAGGAACCTGGACTGCTGAGTTTTCTTTCCCAGGGAAAATGGAAAAAGGATGTGCCCAGGGGCCCCTGGCCATGACTGCAAAAAATCCTTATATCGAAGGATGGACCCCACACCGAAGTTGTCCCCACCTCAAACTTGTGCTGCCCTGATACACCCAAGGGAGCCCTACAAACTGACATCAGGAACCTGGACTGCTGAGTTTTCTTTCCCAGGGAAAATGGAAAAAGGATGTGCCCAGGGGCCCCTGGCCCTGACTGCAAAAAATCCTTATATCGAAGGATAGACCCCACACCGAAGTTGTCCCCACCTCAAACTTGTGCTGCCCTGATAGACCCAAGGGAGCCCTACAAACTGACATCAGGAACCTGGACTGCTGAGTTTTCTTTCCCAGGGAAAATGGAAAAAGGATGTGCCCAGGGGCCCCTGGCCCTGACTGCAAAAAATTCCTTATATTGAAGGATGGACCCCACACCGAAGCTGTGCCCACCTCAAACTTGTACTGCCCTGATAGACCCAAGGCAGCCCTACAAACTGACATCAGGAACCTGGACTGCTGAGTTTTCTTTCCCAGAGAAAATGGAAAAAGAATGTGCCCAGGGGCCCCTGGACCTGGGCAGGGCCCTCACTGCAAAAAATCCTTATATCGAAGGATCGACCCCACACCGAAGTTGTCCCCACCTCAAACTTGTGCTGCCCTGATAGACCCAAGGGAGCCCTACAAACTGACATCAGGAACCTGGACTGCTGAGTTTTCTTTCCCAGAGAAAATGGAAAAAGGTTGTGCCCAGGGGCCGCTGGCCTTGGGCAGGGACCTCACTACAAAAAATCCTTATATCGAAGGATGGACCCCACACCGAAGTTGTCCCCACCTCAAACTTGTGCTACCCTGATAGACCCAAGGGAGCCCTACAAACTGACATCAGGAACCTGGACTGCTGAGTTTTCTTTCCCAGGGAAAATGGAAAAAGGATGTGCCCAGGGGCCCCTGGCCCTGACTGCAAAGAATCCTTATATCGAAGGATGGACCCCACACCGAAGTTGTCCCCACCTCAAACTTGTGCTGCCCTGATAGACCCAAGGGAGCCCTACAAACTGACATCAGGAACCTGGACTGCTGAGTTTTCTTTCCCAGGGAAAATGGAAAAAGGATGTGCCCAGGGGCCCCTGGCCCTGTCTGCAAAGAATCCTTATATCGAAGGATGGACCCCACACCGAAGTTCTCCCCACCTCAAACTTGTGCTGCCCTGATAGACCCAAGGGAGCCCTACAAACTGACATCAGGAACCTGGACTGCTGAGTTTTCTTTCCCAGGGAAAATGGAAAAAGGATGTGCCCAGGGGCCCCTGGCCATGACTGCAAAAAATCCTTATATCGAAGGATGGACCCCACACCGAAGTTGTCCCCACCTCAAACTTGTGCTGCCCTGATACACCCAAGGGAGCCCTACAAACTGACATCAGGAACCTGGACTGCTGAGTTTTCTTTCCCAGGGAAAATGGAAAAAGGATGTGCCCAGGGGCCCCTGGCCCTGGGCTGGGCCCTGACTGCAAAGAATCCTTATATCGAAGGATGGACCCGAGACAGAAGTTGTCCCCACCTCAAACTTGTGCTGCCCTGATAGACCCAAGGGAGCCCTACAAACTGACATCAGGAACCTGGGCTGCTGAGTTTTCTTTCCCAGGGAAAATGGAAAAAGGATGTGCCCAGGGGCCACTGGCCCTGACTGCAAATAATCCTTATATCGAAGGATGGACCCCACACTGAAGCTGTCCCCACCTCAAACTTGTGCTGCCCTGATAGACCCAAGGGAGCCCTACAAACTGACATCAGGAACCTGGACTGCTGAGTTTTCTTTCCCAGGGAAAATGGAAAAAGGATGTGCCCAGGGGCCGCTGGCCCTGGGCCCCTGGCCCAGACTGCAAAGAATCCTTATATCGAAGGATGGACCCCACACCAAAGTTGTCCCCACCTCAAACTTGTGCTGCCCTGATAGATCCAAGGGAGCCCTACAAACTGACATCAGGAACCTGGACTGCTGAGTTTTCTTTCCCAGGGAAAATGGCCAAAGGATGTGCCCAGGGGCCCCTGGCCATGACTGCAAAGAATCCTTATATCGAAGGATGGACCCCAGACCGAAGTTGTCCCCACCTCAAAATTCTGCTGACCTGATAGACCCAAGGGAGCCCTACAAACTGACATCAGGAACCTGGACTGCTGAGTTTTCTTTCCCAGGGAAAATAGAAAAAGGATGTGCCCAGGGGCCCCTGGCCCTGTGCTGGGCCCTCACTGCAAAAAATCCTTATATCGAAGGATGGACCCCACACCGAAGTTGTCCCCACCTCAAACTTGTGCTGCCCTGATACACCCAAGGGAGCCCTACAAACTGACATCAGGAACCTGGACTGCTGAGTTTTCTTTCCCAGGGAAAATGGAAAAAGGATGTGCCCAGGGGCCCCTGGCCCTGACTGCAAAAAATCCTTATATCGAAGGATAGACCCCACACCGAAGTTGTCCCCACCTCAAACTTGTGCTGCCCTGATAGACCCAAGGGAGCCCTACAAACTGACATCAGGAACCTGGACTGCTGAGTTTTCTTTCCCAGGGAAAATAGAAAAAGGATGTGCCCAGGGGCCCCTGGCCCTGGGCCCCTGGCCCTGACTGCAAAAAATCCTTATATCGAAGAATGTAGCCCAGACCGAAGTTGTCCCCACCTCAAAATTCTGCTGACCTGATAGACCCAAGGGAGCCCTACAAACTGACATCAGGAACCTGGACTGCTGAGTTTTCTTTCCCAGGGAAAATAGAAAAAGGATGTGCCCAGGGGCCCCTGGCCCTGTGCTGGGCCCTCACTGCAAAAAATCCTTATATCGAAGGATGGACCCCACACCGAAGTTGTCCCCACCTCAAACTTGTGCTGCCCTGATAGACCCAAGGGAGCCCTACAAACTGACATCAGGAACCTGGACTGCTGAGTTTTCTTTCCCAGGGAAAATGGAGAAAGGATGTGCCCAGGGGCCCCTGGCCCTGACTGCAAAAAATCCTTATATCGAAGGATGGACCCCACACCGAAGTTGTCCCCACCTCAAACTTGTGCTGCCCTGATAGATCCAAGGGAGCCCTACAAACTGACATCAGGAACCTGGACTGCTGAGTTTTCTTTCCCAGGGAAAATGGAAAAAGGTTGTGCCCAGGGGCCGCTGGCCTTGGGCAGGGACCTCACTACAAGAAATCCTTATATGGAAGGATGGACCCCACACCGAAGTTGTCCCCACCTCAAACTTGTGCTGCCCTGATAGATCCAAGGGAGCCCTACAAACTGACATCAGGAACCTGGACTGCTGAGTTTTCTTTCCCAGGGAAAATGGAAAAAGGATGTGCCCAGGGGCCCCTGGCCATGACTGCAAAAAATCCTTATATCGAAGGATGGACCCCACACCGAAGTTGTCCCCACCTCAAACTTGTGCTGCCCTGATACACCCAAGGGAGCCCTACAAACTGACATCAGGAACCTGGACTGCTGAGTTTTCTTTCCCAGGGAAAATGGAAAAAGGATGTGCCCAGGGGCCCCTGGCCCTGACTGCAAAAAATCCTTATATCGAAGGATAGACCCCACACCGAAGTTGTCCCCACCTCAAACTTGTGCTGCCCTGATAGACCCAAGGGAGCCCTACAAACTGACATCAGGAACCTGGACTGCTGAGTTTTCTTTCCCAGGGAAAATGGAAAAAGGATGTGCCCAGGGGCCCCTGGCCCTGACTGCAAAAAATTCCTTATATTGAAGGATGGACCCCACACCGAAGCTGTGCCCACCTCAAACTTGTACTGCCCTGATAGACCCAAGGCAGCCCTACAAACTGACATCAGGAACCTGGACTGCTGAGTTTTCTTTCCCAGAGAAAATGGAAAAAGAATGTGCCCAGGGGCCCCTGGACCTGGGCAGGGCCCTCACTGCAAAAAATCCTTATATCGAAGGATCGACCCCACACCGAAGTTGTCCCCACCTCAAACTTGTGCTGCCCTGATAGACCCAAGGGAGCCCTACAAACTGACATCAGGAACCTGGACTGCTGAGTTTTCTTTCCCAGAGAAAATGGAAAAAGGTTGTGCCCAGGGGCCGCTGGCCTTGGGCAGGGACCTCACTACAAAAAATCCTTATATCGAAGGATGGACCCCACACCGAAGTTGTCCCCACCTCAAACTTGTGCTACCCTGATAGACCCAAGGGAGCCCTACAAACTGACATCAGGAACCTGGACTGCTGAGTTTTCTTTCCCAGGGAAAATGGAAAAAGGATGTGCCCAGGGGCCCCTGGCCCTGACTGCAAAGAATCCTTATATCGAAGGATGGACCCCACACCGAAGTTGTCCCCACCTCAAACTTGTGCTGCCCTGATAGACCCAAGGGAGCCCTACAAACTGACATCAGGAACCTGGACTGCTGAGTTTTCTTTCCCAGGGAAAATGGAAAAAGGATGTGCCCAGGGGCCCCTGGCCCTGTCTGCAAAGAATCCTTATATCGAAGGATGGACCCCACACCGAAGTTCTCCCCACCTCAAACTTGTGCTGCCCTGATAGACCCAAGGGAGCCCTACAAACTGACATCAGGAACCTGGACTGCTGAGTTTTCTTTCCCAGGGAAAATGGAAAAAGGATGTGCCCAGGGGCCCCTGGCCATGACTGCAAAAAATCCTTATATCGAAGGATGGACCCCACACCGAAGTTGTCCCCACCTCAAACTTGTGCTGCCCTGATAGACCCAAGGGAGCCCTACAAACTGACATCAGGAACCTGGACTGCTGAGTTTTCTTTCCCAGGGAAAATGGAAAAAGGATGTGCCCAGGGGCCCCTGGCCCTGTGCTGGGCCCTCACTGCAAAAAATCCTTATATCGAAGGATGGACCCCACACCGAAGTTGTCCCCACCTCAAACTTGTGCTGCCCTGATACACCCAAGGGAGCCCTACAAACTGACATCAGGAACCTGGACTGCTGAGTTTTCTTTCCCAGGGAAAATGGCCAAAGGTTGTGCCCGGGGGCCATTGGCCCTGACTGCAAAAAATCCTTATATCGAAGGATGGACCCCACACCGAAGTTGTCCCCACCTCAAACTTGTGCTGCCCTGATAGACCCAAGGGAGCCCTACAAACTGACATCAGGAACCTGGACTGCTGAGTTTTCTTTCTCAGGGAAAATGGAAAAAGGATGTGCCCTGGGGCCCCTGGCCCTGACTGCAAAAAATCCTTATATCGAAGGATGGACCCCACACCGAAGTTGTCCCCACCTCAAACTTGTGCTGCCCTGATAGATCCAAGGGAGCCCTACAAACTGACATCAGGAACCTGGACTGCTGAGTTTTCTTTCCCAGGGAAAATGGCCAAAGGATGTGCCCAGGGGCCCCTGGCCATGACTGCAAAGAATCCTTATATCGAAGGATGGACCCCAGACCGAAGTTGTCCCCACCTCAAAGTTGTGCTGCCCTGATAGACCCAAGTGAGCCCTACAGACTGATATCAGGAACCTGGACTGCTGAGTTTTCTTTCCCAGGGAAAATGGAAAAAGGATGTGCTCAGGGGCCCCTGGCCCTGGGCCCCTGGCCCTGACTGCAAAAAATCCTTATATCGAAGGATGTAGCCCAGACCGAAGTTGTCCCCACCTCAAAATTCTGCTGACCTGATAGACCCAAGGGAGCCCTACAAACTGACATAAGGAACCTGGACTGCTGAGTTTTCTTTCCCAGGGAAAATGGATAAAGGATGTGCCCAGGGGCCCCTGGACCTGGGCTTTGACCTCACTGCAAAAAATCCTTATATGGAAGGATGGACCCCACACCGAAGTTGTCCCCACCTCAAACTTGTGCTGCCCTGATAGACCCAAGGGAGCCCTACAAACTGACATCAGGAACCTGGACTGCTGAGTTTTCTTTCCCAGGGAAAATGGAAAAAGGTTGTGCCCAGGGGCCCATGGCCCTGACTGCAAAAAATCCTTATATCGAAGGATGGACCCCACACCGAAGTTGTCCCCACCTCAAACTTGTGCTGCCCTGATACACCCAAGGGAGCCCTACAAACTGACATCAGGAACCTGGACTGCTGAGTTTTCTTTCCCAGGGAAAATGGAAAAAGGATGTGCCCAGGGGCCCCTGGCCCTGACTGCAAAAAATCCTTATATCGAAGGATAGACCCCACACCGAAGTTGTCCCCACCTCAAACTTGTGCTGCCCTGATAGACCCAAGGGAGCCCTACAAACTGACATCAGGAACCTGGACTGCTGAGTTTTCTTTCCCAGGGAAAATAGAAAAAGGATGTGCCCAGGGGCCCCTGGCCCTGTGCTGGGCCCTCACTGCAAAAAATCCTTATATCGAAGGATGGACCCCACACCGAAGTTGTCCCCACCTCAAACTTGTGCTGCCCTGATAGATCCAAGGGAGCCCTACAAACTGACATCAGGAACCTGGACTGCTGAGTTTTCTTTCCCAGGGAAAATAGAAAAAGGATGTGCCCAGGGGCCCCTGGCCATGACTGCAAAAAATCCTTATATCGAAGGATGGACCCCACACCGAAGTTGTCCCCACCTCAAACTTGTGCTACCCTGATACACCCAAGGGAGCCCTACAAACTGACATCAGGAACCTGGACTGCTGAGTTTTCTTTCCCAGGGAAAATGGAAAAAGGTTGCGCCCAGGGGCCGCTGGCCTTGGGCAGGGACCTCACTACAAAAAATCCTTATATCGAAGGATGGACCCCACACCGAAGTTGTCCCCACCTCAAACTTGTGCTGCCCTGATAGATCCAAGGGAGCCCTACAAACTGACATCAGGAACCTGGACTGCTGAGTTTTCTTTCCCAGGGAAAATGGAAAAAGGATGTGCCCAGGGGCCCCTGGCCATGACTGCAAAAAATCCTTATATCGAAGGATGGACCCCACACCGAAGTTGTCCCCACCTCAAACTTGTGCTACCCTGATACACCCAAGGGAGCCCTACAAACTGACATCAGGAACCTGGACTGCTGAGTTTTCTTTCCCAGGGAAAATGGAAAAAGGATGTGCCCAGGGGCCCCTGGCCCTGACTGCAAAAAATCCTTATATCGAAGGATAGACCCCACACCGAAGTTGTCCCCACCTCAAACTTGTGCTGCCCTGATAGACCCAAGGGAGCCCTACAAACTGACATCAGGAACCTGGACTGCTGAGTTTTCTTTCCCAGGGAAAATGGAAAAAGGATGTGCCCAGGGGCCCCTGGCCCTGACTGCAAAAAATCCTTATATTGAAGGATGGACCCCACACCGAAGCTGTGCCCACCTCAAACTTGTACTGCCCTGATAGACCCAAGGCAGCCCTACAAACTGACATCAGGAACCTGGACTGCTGAGTTTTCTTTCCCAGAGAAAATGGAAAAAGAATGTGCCCAGGGGCCCCTGGACCTGGGCAGGGCCCTCACTGCAAAAAATCCTTATATCGAAGGATCGACCCCACACCGAAGTTGTCCCCACCTCAAACTTGTGCTGCCCTGATAGACCCAAGGGAGCCCTACAAACTGACATCAGGAACCTGGACTGCTGAGTTTTCTTTCTCAGGGAAAATGGAAAAAGGATGTGCCCTGGGGCCCTGGCCCTGACTGCAAAAAATCCTTATATCGAAGGATGGACCCCACACCGAAGTTGTCCCCACCTCAAACTTGTGCTGCCCTGATACACCCAAGGGAGCCCTACAAACTGACATCAGGAACCTGGACTGCTGAGTTTTCTTTCCCAGGGAAAATGGAAAAAGGATGTGCCCAGGGGCCCCTGGCCCTGGGCTGGGCCCTGACTGCAAAGAATCCTTATATCGAAGGATGGACCCGAGACAGAAGTTGTCCCCACCTCAAACTTGTGCTGCCCTGATAGACCCAAGGGAGCCCTACAAACTGACATCAGGAACCTGGGCTGCTGAGTTTTCTTTCCCAGGGAAAATGGAAAAAGGATGTGCCCAGGGGCCACTGGCCCTGACTGCAAATAATCCTTATATCGAAGGGTGGACCCCACACTGAAGCTGTCCCCACCTCAAACTTGTGCTGCCCTGATAGACCCAAGGGAGCCCTACAAACTGACATCAGGAACCTGGACTGCTGAGTTTTCTTTCCCAGGGAAAATGGAAAAAGGATGTGCCCAGGGGCCGCTGGCACTGGGCCCCTGGCCCAGACTGCAAAGAATCCTTATATCGAAGGATGGACCCCACACCAAAGTTGTCCCCACCTCAAACTTGTGCTGCCCTGATAGATCCAAGGGAGCCCTACAAACTGACATCAGGAACCTGGACTGCTGAGTTTTCTTTCCCAGGGAAAATGGCCAAAGGATGTGCCCAGGGGCCCCTGGCCATGACTGCAAAGAATCCTTATATCGAAGGATGGACCCCAGACCGAAGTTGTCCCCACCTCAAAGTTGTGCTGCCCTGATAGACCCAAGTGAGCCCTACAGACTGATATCAGGAACCTGGACTGCTGAGTTTTCTTTCCCAGGGAAAATGGAAAAAGGATGTGCCCAGGGGCCCCTGGCCCTGGGCCCCTGGCCCTGACTGCAAAAAATCCTTATATCGAAGGATGTAGCCCAGACCGAAGTTGTCCCCACCTCAAAATTCTGCTGACCTGATAGACCCAAGGGAGCCCTACAAACTGACATAAGGAACCTGGACTGCTGAGTTTTCTTTCCCAGGGAAAATGGATAAAGGATGTGCCCAGGGGCCCCTGGACCTGGGCTTTGACCTCACTGCAAAAAATCCTTATATGGACGGATGGACCCCACACCGAAGTTGTCCCCACCTCAAACTTGTGCTGCCCTGATAGACCCAAGGGAGCCCTACAAACTGACATCAGGAACCTGGACTGCTGAGTTTTCTTTCCCAGGGAAAATGGAAAAAGGTTGTGCCCAGGGGCCCCTGGCCCTGACTGCAAAAAATCCTTATATCGAAGGATGGACCCCACACCGAAGTTGTCCCCACCTCAAACTTGTGCTGCCCTGATACACCCAAGGGAGCCCTACAAACTGACATCAGGAACCTGGACTGCTGAGTTTTCTTTCCCAGGGAAAATGGAAAAAGGATGTGCCCAGGGGCCCCTGGCCCTGACTGCAAAAAATCCTTATATCGAAGGATAGACCCCACACCGAAGTTGTCCCCACCTCAAACTTGTGCTGCCCTGATAGACCCAAGGGAGCCCTACAAACTGACATCAGGAACCTGGACTGCTGAGTTTTCTTTCCCAGGGAAAATAGAAAAAGGATGTGCCCAGGGGCCCCTGGCCCTGTGCTGGGCCCTCACTGCAAAAAATCCTTATATCGAAGGATGGACCCCACACCGAAGTTGTCCCCACCTCAAACTTGTGCTGCCCTGATACACCCAAGGGAGCCCTACAAACTGACATCAGGAACCTGGACTGCTGAGTTTTCTTTCCCAGGGAAAATGGAAAAAGGATGTGCCCAGGGGCCCCTGGCCCTGACTGCAAAAAATCCTTATATCGAAGGATGGACCCCACACCGAAGTTGTCCCCACCTCAAACTTGTGCTGCCCTGATACACCCAAGGCAGCCCTACAAACTGACATCAGGAACCTGGACTGCTGAGTTTTCTTTCCCAGGGAAAATGGAAAATGGATGTGCCCTGGGGCCCCTGGCCCTGACTGCAAAAAATCCTTATATCGAAGGATGCACCCCACACCGAAGTTGTCCCCACCTCAAACTTGTGCTGCCCTGATAGACCCAAGGGAGCCCTACAAACTGACATCAGGAACCTGGACTGCTGAGTTTTCTTTCCCAGGGAAAATGGAAAAAGGATGTGCCCAGGGGCCCCTGGCCCTGTGCTGGGCCCTCACTGCAAAAAATCCTTATATCGAAGGATGGACCCCACACCGAAGTTGTCCCCACCTCAAACTTGTGCTGCCCTGATACACCCAAGGGAGCCCTACAAACTGACATCAGGAACCTGGACTGCTGAGTTTTCTTCCCAGGGAAAATGGCCAAAGGTTGTGCCCGGGGGCCATTGGCCCTGACTGCAAAAAATCCTTATATCGAAGGATGGACCCCACACCGAAGTTGTCCCCACCTCAAACTTGTGCTGCCCTGATAGACCCAAGGGAGCCCTACAAACTGACATCAGGAACCTGGACTGCTGAGTTTTCTTTCTCAGGGAAAATGGAAAAAGGATGTGCCCTGGGGCCCCTGGCCCTGACTGCAAAAAATCCTTATATCGAAGGATGGACCCCACACCGAAGTTGTCCCCACCTCAAACTTGTGCTGCCCTGATACACCCAAGGGAGCCCTACAAACTGACATCAGGAACCTGGACTGCTGAGTTTTCTTTCTCAGGGAAAATGGAAAAAGGATGTGCCCAGGGGCCCGTGGCCCTGACTGCAAAGAATCCTTATATCAACGGATGGAGCCCAGACCGAAGTTGTCCCCACCTCAAACTTGTGCTGCCCTGATACACCCAAGGGAGCCCTACAAACTGACATCAGGAACCTGGACTGCTGAGTTTTCTTTCCCAGGGAAAATGGAAAAAGGATGTGCCCAGGGGCCGCTGGCCCTGGTTCCCTGGCCCAGACTGCAAAGAATCCTTATATCGAAGGATGGACCCCACACCAAAGTTGTCCCCACCTCAAACTTGTGCTGCCCTGATAGATCCAAGGGAGCCCTACAAACTGACATCAGGAACCTGGACTGCTGAGTTTTCTTTCCCAGGGAAAATGGCCAAAGGATGTGCCCAGGGGCCCCTGGCCATGACTGCAAAGAATCCTTATATCGAAGGATGGACCCCAGACCGAAGTTGTCCCCACCTCAAAGTTGTGCTGCCCTGATAGACCCAAGTGAGCCCTACAGACTGATATCAGGAACCTGGACTGCTGAGTTTTCTTTCCCAGGGAAAATGGAAAAAGGATGTGCTCAGGGGCCCCTGGCCCTGGGCCCCTGGCCCTGACTGCAAAAAATCCTTATATCGAAGGATGTAGCCCAGACCGAAGTTGTCCCCACCTCAAAATTCTGCTGACCTGATAGACCCAAGGGAGCCCTACAAACTGACATAAGGAACCTGGACTGCTGAGTTTTCTTTCCCAGGGAAAATGGATAAAGGATGTGCCCAGGGGCCCCTGGACCTGGGCTTTGACCTCACTGCAAAAAATCCTTATATGGAAGGATGGACCCCACACCGAAGTTGTCCCCACCTCAAACTTGTGCTGCCCTGATAGACCCAAGGGAGCCCTACAAACTGACATCAGGAACCTGGACTGCTGAGTTTTCTTTCCCAGGGAAAATGGAAAAAGGTTGTGCCCAGGGGCCCCTGGCCCTGACTGCAAAAAATCCTTATATCGAAGGATGGACCCCACACCGAAGTTGTCCCCACCTCAAACTTGTGCTGCCCTGATACACCCAAGGGAGCCCTACAAACTGACATCAGGAACCTGGACTGCTGAGTTTTCTTTCCCAGGGAAAATGGAAAAAGGATGTGCCCAGGGGCCCCTGGCCCTGACTGCAAAAAATCCTTATATCGAAGGATAGACCCCACACCGAAGTTGTCCCCACCTCAAACTTGTGCTGCCCTGATAGACCCAAGGGAGCCCTACAAACTGACATCAGGAACCTGGACTGCTGAGTTTTCTTTCCCAGGGAAAATAGAAAAAGGATGTGCCCAGGGGCCCCTGGCCCTGTGCTGGGCCCTCACTGCAAAAAATCCTTATATCGAAGGATGGACCCCACACCGAAGTTGTCCCCACCTCAAACTTGTGCTGCCCTGATAGACCCAAGGGAGCCCTACAAACTGACATCAGGAACCTGGACTGCTGAGTTTTCTTTCCCAGGGAAAATGGAAAAAGGATGTGCCCAGGGGCCCCTGCCCCAGGGCTGCGACCTCACTGCAAAGAATCCTTATATCGAAGAATGGACCCCACACCGAAGTTGTCCCCACCTCAAACTTGTGCTGCCCTGATACACCCAAGGGAGCCCTACAAACTGACATCAGGAACCTGGACTGCTGAGTTTTCTTTCCCAGGGAAAATGGAAAAAGGATGTGCCCAGGGGCCCCTGGCCCTGACTGCAAAAAATCCTTATATTGAAGGATGGACCCCACAGCGAAGCTGTGCCCACCTTAATCTTGTACTGCCCTGATAGACCCAAGGCAGCCCTACAAACTGACATCAGGAACCTGGACTGCTGAGTTTTCTTTCCCAGAGAAAATGGAAAAAGAATATGCCCAGGGGCCCCTGGCCCTGGGCAGGGCCCTGACTGCAAAAAATCCTTATATCAAAGGATGGACCCCACACCGAAGTTGTCCCCACCTCAAACTTGTGCTGCCCTGATACACCCAAGGGAGCCCTACAAACTGACATCAGGAACCTGGACTGCTGAGTTTTCTTTCCCAGGGAAAATGGAAAAAGGATGTGCCCAGGGGCCCCTGGCCCTGACTGCAAAAAATCCTTATATCGAAGGATGGACCCCACACCGAAGTTGTCCCCACCTCAAACTTGTGCTACCCTGATAGACCCAAGGGAGCCCTACAAACTGACATCAGGAACCTGGACTGCTGAGTTTTCTTTCCCAGAGAAAATGGAAAAAGGTTGTGCCCAGGGGCCGCTGGCCTTGGGCAGGGACCTCACTACAAAAAATCCTTATATCGAAGGATGGACCCCACACCGAAGTTGTCCCCACCTCAAACTTGTGCTACCCTGATAGACCCAAGGGAGCCCTACAAACTGACATCAGGAACCTGGACTGCTGAGTTTTCTTTCTCAGGGAAAATGGAAAAAGGATGTGCCCAGGGGCCCCTGGCCCTGTCTGCAAAGAATCCTTATATCGAAGGATGGACCCCACACCGAAGTTGTCCCCACCTCAAACTTGTGCTGCCCTGATAGACCCAAGGGAGCCCTACAAACTGACATCAGGAACCTGGACTGCTGAGTTTTCTTTCCCAGGGAAAATGGAAAAAGGATGTGCCCAGGGGCCCCTGGCCCTGACTGCAAAAAATCCTTATATTGAAGGATGGACCCCACACCGAAGTTGTCCCCACCTCAAACTTGTGCTGCCCTGATACACCCTAGGCAGCCCTACAAACTGACATCAGGAACCTGGACTGCTGAGTTTTCTTTCCCAGGGAAAATGGAAAAAGGATGTGTCCTGGGGCCCCTGGCCCTGACTGCAAAAAATCCTTATATTGAAGGATGGACCCCACAGCGAAGCTGTGCCCACCTTAATCTTGTACTGCCCTGATAGACCCAAGGGAGCCCTACAAACTGACATCAGGAACCTGGACTGCTGAGTTTTCTTTCCCAGAGAAAATGGAAAAAGAATGTGCCCAGGGGCCCCTGGCCCTGGGCAGGGCACTGACTGCAAAAAATCCTTATATCGAACGATGGACCCCACACCGAAGTTGTCCCCACCTCAAACTTGTGCTGCCCAGATAGACCCAAGGGAACCCTACAAACTGACATCAGGAACCTGGACTGCTGAGTTTTCTTTCCCAGGGAAAATGGAAAAAGGATGTGCCCAGGGGCCCCTGGCCCTGGGCCCCTGGCCCTGACTGCAAAAAATCCTTATATCGAAGGATGTAGCCCAGACCGAAGTTGTCCCCACCTCAATCTTGTGCTGCCCTGATAGACCCAAGGGAGCCCTACAAACTGACATCAGGAACCTGGACTGCTGAGTTTTCTTTCCCAGGGAAAATGGATAAAGGATGTGCCCAGGGGCCCCTGGACCTGGGCTTTGACCTCACTGCAAAAAATCCTTATATGGAAGGATGGACCCCACACCGAAGTTGTCCCCACCTCAAACTTGTGCTGCCCTGATAGACCCAAGGCAGCCCTACAAACTGACATCAGGAACCTGGACTGCTGAGTTTTCTTTCCCAGGGAAAATGGAAAAAGGATGTGCCCAGGGGCCCCTGGCCCTGACTGCAAAAAATCCTTATATCGAAGGATGGACCCCACACCGAAGTTGTCCCCACCTCAAACTTGTGCTGCCCTGATAGATCCAAGGGAGCCCTACAAACTGACATCAGGAACCTGGACTGCTGAGTTTTCTTTCCCAGGGAAAATGGAAAAAGGTTGCGCCCAGGGGCCGGTGGCCTTGGGCAGGGACCTCACTACAAGAAATCCTTATATGGAAGGATGGACCCCACACCGAAGTTGTCCCCACCTCAAACTTTTGCTGCCCTGATAGACCCAAGGGAGCCCTACAAACTGACATCAGGAACCTGGACTGCTGAGTTTTCTTTCCCAGGGAAAATGGAAAAAGGATGTGCCCAGGGGCCCCTGGCCCTCACTGCAAAAAATCCTTATATGGAAGGATGGACCCCACACCGAAGTTCTCCCCACCTCAAACTTGTGCTGCCCTGATAGACCCAAGGGAGCCCTACAAACTGACATCAGGAACCTGGACTGCTGAGTTTTCTTTCCCAGGGAAAATGGAAAAAGGATGTGCCCAGGGGCCCCTGGCCATGACTGCAAAAAATCCTTATATCGAAGGATGGACCCCACACCGAAGTTGTCCCCACCTCAAACTTGTGCTACCCTGATAGACCCAAGGGAGCCCTACAAACTGACATCAGGAACCTGGACTGCTGAGTTTTCTTTCCCAGGGAAAATGGAAAAAGGATGTGCCCAGGGGCCCCTGGCCCTGACTGCAAAAAATCCTTATATCGAAGGATGGACCCCACACCGAAGTTGTCCCCACCTCAAACTTGTGCTGCCCTGATAGACCCAAGGGAGCCCTACAAACTGACATCAGGAACCTGGACTGCTGAGTTTTCTTTCCCAGGGAAAATGGAAAAAGGATGTGCCCAGGGTCCCCTAGCCCTGGACAGGGCCCTCACTACAAAAAATCCTTATATCGAAGGATGGACCCCACACCGAAGTTGTCCCCACCTCAAACTTGTGCTGCCCTGATAGACCCAAGGGAGCCCTACAAACTGACATCAGGAACCTGGACTGCTGAGTTTTCTTTCCCAGGGAAAATGGCCAAAGGATGTGCCCAGGGGCCCCTGGCCATGACTGCAAAGAATCCTTATATCGAAGGATGGACCCCAGACCGAAGTTGTCCCCACCTCAAAGTTGTGCTGCCCTGATAGACCCAAGTGAGCCCTACAGACTGATATCAGGAACCTGGACTGCTGAGTTTTCTTTCCCAGGGAAAATGGAAAAAGGATGTGCTCAGGGGCCCCTGGCCCTGGGCCCCTGGCCCTGACTGCAAAAAATCCTTATATCGAAGGATGTAGCCCAGACCGAAGTTGTCCCCACCTCAAAATTCTGCTGACCTGATAGACCCAAGGGAGCCCTACAAACTGACATAAGGAACCTGGACTGCTGAGTTTTCTTTCCCAGGGAAAATGGATAAAGGATGTGCCCAGGGGCCCCTGGACCTGGGCTTTGACCTCACTGCAAAAAATCCTTATATGGAAGGATGGACCCCACACCGAAGTTGTCCCCACCTCAAACTTGTGCTGCCCTGATAGACCCAAGGGAGCCCTACAAACTGACATCAGGAACCTGGACTGCTGAGTTTTCTTTCCCAGGGAAAATGGAAAAAGGTTGTGCCCAGGGGCCCCTGGCCCTGACTGCAAAAAATCCTTATATCGAAGGATGGACCCCACACCGAAGTTGTCCCCACCTCAAACTTGTGCTGCCCTGATACACCCAAGGGAGCCCTACAAACTGACATCAGGAACCTGGACTGCTGAGTTTTCTTTCCCAGGGAAAATGGAAAAAGGATGTGCCCAGGGGCCCCTGGCCCTGACTGCAAAAAATCCTTATATCGAAGGATAGACCCCACACCGAAGTTGTCCCCACCTCAAACTTGTGCTGCCCTGATAGACCCAAGGGAGCCCTACAAACTGACATCAGGAACCTGGACTGCTGAGTTTTCTTTCCCAGGGAAAATAGAAAAAGGATGTGCCCAGGGGCCCCTGGCCCTGTGCTGGGCCCTCACTGCAAAAAATCCTTATATCGAAGGATGGACCCCACACCGAAGTTGTCCCCACCTCAAACTTGTGCTGCCCTGATAGACCCAAGGGAGCCCTACAAACTGACATCAGGAACCTGGACTGCTGAGTTTTCTTTCCCAGGGAAAATGGAAAAAGGATGTGCCCAGGGGCCCCTGCCCCAGGGCTGCGACCTCACTGCAAAGAATCCTTATATCGAAGAATGGACCCCACACCGAAGTTGTCCCCACCTCAAACTTGTGCTGCCCTGATACACCCAAGGGAGCCCTACAAACTGACATCAGGAACCTGGACTGCTGAGTTTTCTTTCCCAGGGAAAATGGAAAAAGGATGTGCCCAGGGGCCCCTGGCCCTGACTGCAAAAAATCCTTATATTGAAGGATGGACCCCACAGCGAAGCTGTGCCCACCTTAATCTTGTACTGCCCTGATAGACCCAAGGCAGCCCTACAAACTGACATCAGGAACCTGGACTGCTGAGTTTTCTTTCCCAGAGAAAATGGAAAAAGAATATGCCCAGGGGCCCCTGGCCCTGGGCAGGGCCCTGACTGCAAAAAATCCTTATATCAAAGGATGGACCCCACACCGAAGTTGTCCCCACCTCAAACTTGTGCTGCCCTGATACACCCAAGGGAGCCCTACAAACTGACATCAGGAACCTGGACTGCTGAGTTTTCTTTCCCAGGGAAAATGGAAAAAGGATGTGCCCAGGGGCCCCTGGCCCTGACTGCAAAAAATCCTTATATCGAAGGATGGACCCCACACCGAAGTTGTCCCCACCTCAAACTTGTGCTACCCTGATAGACCCAAGGGAGCCCTACAAACTGACATCAGGAACCTGGACTGCTGAGTTTTCTTTCCCAGAGAAAATGGAAAAAGGTTGTGCCCAGGGGCCGCTGGCCTTGGGCAGGGACCTCACTACAAAAAATCCTTATATCGAAGGATGGACCCCACACCGAAGTTGTCCCCACCTCAAACTTGTGCTGCCCTGATAGACCCAAGGGAGCCCTACAAACTGACATCAGGAACCTGGACTGCTGAGTTTTCTTTCCCAGGGAAAATGGAAAAAGGATGTGCCCAGGGTCCCCTAGCCCTGGACAGGGCCCTCACTACAAAAAATCCTTATATCGAAGGATGGACCCCACACCGAAGTTGTCCCCACCTCAAACTTGTGCTGCCCTGATAGACCCAAGGGAGCCCTACAAACTGACATCAGGAACCTGGACTGCTGAGTTTTCTTTCCCAGGGAAAATGGCCAAAGGATGTGCCCAGGGGCCCCTGGCCATGACTGCAAAGAATCCTTATATCGAAGGATGGACCCCAGACCGAAGTTGTCCCCACCTCAAACTTGTGCTGCCCTGATAGACCCAAGGGAGCCCTACAAACTGACATCAGGAACCTGGACTGCTGAGTTTTCTTTCCCAGGGAAAATGGAAAAAGGATGTGCCCAGGGTCCCCTAGCCCTGGACAGGGCCCTCACTACAAAAAATCCTTATATCGAAGGATGGACCCCAGACCGAAGTTGTCCCCACCTCAAAATTCTGCTGACCTGATAGACCCAAGGGAGCCCTACAAACTGACATAAGGAACCTGGACTGCTGAGTTTTCTTTCCCAGGGAAAATGGATAAAGGATGTGCCCAGGGGCCCCTGGCCCTGACTGCAAAGAATCCATATGTCAAAGGATGGACCCCACACCGAAGTTGTCCCCACCTCAAACTTGTGCTGCCCTGATAGACCCAAGGGAGCCCTACAAACTGACATCAGGAACCTGGACTGCTGAGTTTTCTTTCCCAGGGAAAATGGAAAAAGGTTGTGCCCAGGGGCCCCTGGCCCTGTCTGCAAAGAATCCTTATATCGAAGGATGGACCCCACACCGAAGTTCTCCCCACCTCAAACTTGTGCTGCCCTGATACACCCAAGGGAGCCCTACAAACTGACATCAGGAACCTGGACTGCTGAGTTTTCTTTCCCAGGGAAAATGGCCAAAGGATGTGCCCTGGGGCCCCTGGCCCTGACTGCAAAAAATCCTTATATCGAAGGATGGACCCCACACCAAAGTTGTCCCCACCTCAAACTTGTGCTGCCCTGATAGACCCAAGGGAGCCCTACAAACTGACATCAGGAACCTGGACTGCTGAGTTTTCTTTCCCAGGGAAAATGGAAAAAGGATGTGCCCAGGGGCCCCTGGCCCTGACTGCAAAAAATCCTTATATCGAAGGATAGACCCCACACCGAAGTTGTCCCCACCTCAAACTTGTGCTGCCCTGATAGACCCAAGGGAGCCCTACAAACTGACATCAGGAACCTGGACTGCTGAGTTTTCTTTCCCAGGGAAAATAGAAAAAGGATGTGCCCAGGGGCCCCTGGCCCTGTGCTGGGCCCTCACTGCAAAAAATCCTTATATCGAAGGATGGACCCCACACCGAAGTTGTCCCCACCTCAAACTTGTGCTGCCCTGATAGATCCAAGGGAGCCCTACAAACTGACATCAGGAACCTGGACTGCTGAGTTTTCTTTCCCAGGGAAAATAGAAAAAGGATGTGCCCAGGGGCCCCTGGCCATGACTGCAAAAAATCCTTATATCGAAGGATGGACCCCACACCGAAGTTGTCCCCACCTCAAACTTGTGCTACCCTGATACACCCAAGGGAGCCCTACAAACTGACATCAGGAACCTGGACTGCTGAGTTTTCTTTCCCAGGGAAAATGGAAAAAGGTTGCGCCCAGGGGCCGCTGGCCTTGGGCAGGGACCTCACTACAAAAAATCCTTATATCGAAGGATGGACCCCACACCGAAGTTGTCCCCACCTCAAACTTGTGCTGCCCTGATAGATCCAAGGGAGCCCTACAAACTGACATCAGGAACCTGGACTGCTGAGTTTTCTTTCCCAGGGAAAATGGAAAAAGGATGTGCCCAGGGGCCCCTGGCCATGACTGCAAAAAATCCTTATATCGAAGGATGGACCCCACACCGAAGTTGTCCCCACCTCAAACTTGTGCTACCCTGATACACCCAAGGGAGCCCTACAAACTGACATCAGGAACCTGGACTGCTGAGTTTTCTTTCCCAGGGAAAATGGAAAAAGGATGTGCCCAGGGGCCCCTGGCCCTGACTGCAAAAAATCCTTATATCGAAGGATAGACCCCACACCGAAGTTGTCCCCACCTCAAACTTGTGCTGCCCTGATAGACCCAAGGGAGCCCTACAAACTGACATCAGGAACCTGGACTGCTGAGTTTTCTTTCCCAGGGAAAATGGAAAAAGGATGTGCCCAGGGGCCCCTGGCCCTGACTGCAAAAAATCCTTATATTGAAGGATGGACCCCACACCGAAGCTGTGCCCACCTCAAACTTGTACTGCCCTGATAGACCCAAGGCAGCCCTACAAACTGACATCAGGAACCTGGACTGCTGAGTTTTCTTTCCCAGAGAAAATGGAAAAAGAATGTGCCCAGGGGCCCCTGGACCTGGGCAGGGCCCTCACTGCAAAAAATCCTTATATCGAAGGATCGACCCCACACCGAAGTTGTCCCCACCTCAAACTTGTGCTGCCCTGATAGACCCAAGGGAGCCCTACAAACTGACATCAGGAACCTGGACTGCTGAGTTTTCTTTCTCAGGGAAAATGGAAAAAGGATGTGCCCTGGGGCCCTGGCCCTGACTGCAAAAAATCCTTATATCGAAGGATGGACCCCACACCGAAGTTGTCCCCACCTCAAACTTGTGCTGCCCTGATACACCCAAGGGAGCCCTACAAACTGACATCAGGAACCTGGACTGCTGAGTTTTCTTTCCCAGGGAAAATGGAAAAAGGATGTGCCCAGGGGCCCCTGGCCCTGGGCTGGGCCCTGACTGCAAAGAATCCTTATATCGAAGGATGGACCCGAGACAGAAGTTGTCCCCACCTCAAACTTGTGCTGCCCTGATAGACCCAAGGGAGCCCTACAAACTGACATCAGGAACCTGGGCTGCTGAGTTTTCTTTCCCAGGGAAAATGGAAAAAGGATGTGCCCAGGGGCCACTGGCCCTGACTGCAAATAATCCTTATATCGAAGGGTGGACCCCACACTGAAGCTGTCCCCACCTCAAACTTGTGCTGCCCTGATAGACCCAAGGGAGCCCTACAAACTGACATCAGGAACCTGGACTGCTGAGTTTTCTTTCCCAGGGAAAATGGAAAAAGGATGTGCCCAGGGGCCGCTGGCACTGGGCCCCTGGCCCAGACTGCAAAGAATCCTTATATCGAAGGATGGACCCCACACCAAAGTTGTCCCCACCTCAAACTTGTGCTGCCCTGATAGATCCAAGGGAGCCCTACAAACTGACATCAGGAACCTGGACTGCTGAGTTTTCTTTCCCAGGGAAAATGGCCAAAGGATGTGCCCAGGGGCCCCTGGCCATGACTGCAAAGAATCCTTATATCGAAGGATGGACCCCAGACCGAAGTTGTCCCCACCTCAAAGTTGTGCTGCCCTGATAGACCCAAGTGAGCCCTACAGACTGATATCAGGAACCTGGACTGCTGAGTTTTCTTTCCCAGGGAAAATGGAAAAAGGATGTGCCCAGGGGCCCCTGGCCCTGGGCCCCTGGCCCTGACTGCAAAAAATCCTTATATCGAAGGATGTAGCCCAGACCGAAGTTGTCCCCACCTCAAAATTCTGCTGACCTGATAGACCCAAGGGAGCCCTACAAACTGACATAAGGAACCTGGACTGCTGAGTTTTCTTTCCCAGGGAAAATGGATAAAGGATGTGCCCAGGGGCCCCTGGACCTGGGCTTTGACCTCACTGCAAAAAATCCTTATATGGACGGATGGACCCCACACCGAAGTTGTCCCCACCTCAAACTTGTGCTGCCCTGATAGACCCAAGGGAGCCCTACAAACTGACATCAGGAACCTGGACTGCTGAGTTTTCTTTCCCAGGGAAAATGGAAAAAGGTTGTGCCCAGGGGCCCCTGGCCCTGACTGCAAAAAATCCTTATATCGAAGGATGGACCCCACACCGAAGTTGTCCCCACCTCAAACTTGTGCTGCCCTGATACACCCAAGGGAGCCCTACAAACTGACATCAGGAACCTGGACTGCTGAGTTTTCTTTCCCAGGGAAAATGGAAAAAGGATGTGCCCAGGGGCCCCTGGCCCTGACTGCAAAAAATCCTTATATCGAAGGATAGACCCCACACCGAAGTTGTCCCCACCTCAAACTTGTGCTGCCCTGATAGACCCAAGGGAGCCCTACAAACTGACATCAGGAACCTGGACTGCTGAGTTTTCTTTCCCAGGGAAAATAGAAAAAGGATGTGCCCAGGGGCCCCTGGCCCTGTGCTGGGCCCTCACTGCAAAAAATCCTTATATCGAAGGATGGACCCCACACCGAAGTTGTCCCCACCTCAAACTTGTGCTGCCCTGATACACCCAAGGGAGCCCTACAAACTGACATCAGGAACCTGGACTGCTGAGTTTTCTTTCCCAGGGAAAATGGAAAAAGGATGTGCCCAGGGGCCCCTGGCCCTGACTGCAAAAAATCCTTATATCGAAGGATGGACCCCACACCGAAGTTGTCCCCACCTCAAACTTGTGCTGCCCTGATACACCCAAGGCAGCCCTACAAACTGACATCAGGAACCTGGACTGCTGAGTTTTCTTTCCCAGGGAAAATGGAAAATGGATGTGCCCTGGGGCCCCTGGCCCTGACTGCAAAAAATCCTTATATCGAAGGATGCACCCCACACCGAAGTTGTCCCCACCTCAAACTTGTGCTGCCCTGATAGACCCAAGGGAGCCCTACAAACTGACATCAGGAACCTGGACTGCTGAGTTTTCTTTCCCAGGGAAAATGGAAAAAGGATGTGCCCAGGGGCCCCTGGCCCTGTGCTGGGCCCTCACTGCAAAAAATCCTTATATCGAAGGATGGACCCCACACCGAAGTTGTCCCCACCTCAAACTTGTGCTGCCCTGATACACCCAAGGGAGCCCTACAAACTGACATCAGGAACCTGGACTGCTGAGTTTTCTTTCCCAGGGAAAATGGCCAAAGGTTGTGCCCGGGGGCCATTGGCCCTGACTGCAAAAAATCCTTATATCGAAGGATGGACCCCACACCGAAGTTGTCCCCACCTCAAACTTGTGCTGCCCTGATAGACCCAAGGGAGCCCTACAAACTGACATCAGGAACCTGGACTGCTGAGTTTTCTTTCTCAGGGAAAATGGAAAAAGGATGTGCCCTGGGGCCCCTGGCCCTGACTGCAAAAAATCCTTATATCGAAGGATGGACCCCACACCGAAGTTGTCCCCACCTCAAACTTGTGCTGCCCTGATACACCCAAGGGAGCCCTACAAACTGACATCAGGAACCTGGACTGCTGAGTTTTCTTTCTCAGGGAAAATGGAAAAAGGATGTGCCCAGGGGCCCGTGGCCCTGACTGCAAAGAATCCTTATATCAACGGATGGAGCCCAGACCGAAGTTGTCCCCACCTCAAACTTGTGCTGCCCTGATAGACCCAAGGGAGCCCTACAAACTGACATCAGGAACCTGGACTGCTGAGTTTTCTTTCCCAGGGAAAATGGAAAAAGGATGTGCCCAGGGGCCGCTGGCCCTGGTTCCCTGGCCCAGACTGCAAAGAATCCTTATATCGAAGGATGGACCCCACACCAAAGTTGTCCCCACCTCAAACTTGTGCTGCCCTGATAGATCCAAGGGAGCCCTACAAACTGACATCAGGAACCTGGACTGCTGAGTTTTCTTTCCCAGGGAAAATGGCCAAAGGATGTGCCCAGGGGCCCCTGGCCATGACTGCAAAGAATCCTTATATCGAAGGATGGACCCCAGACCGAAGTTGTCCCCACCTCAAAGTTGTGCTGCCCTGATAGACCCAAGTGAGCCCTACAGACTGATATCAGGAACCTGGACTGCTGAGTTTTCTTTCCCAGGGAAAATGGAAAAAGGATGTGCTCAGGGGCCCCTGGCCCTGGGCCCCTGGCCCTGACTGCAAAAAATCCTTATATCGAAGGATGTAGCCCAGACCGAAGTTGTCCCCACCTCAAAATTCTGCTGACCTGATAGACCCAAGGGAGCCCTACAAACTGACATAAGGAACCTGGACTGCTGAGTTTTCTTTCCCAGGGAAAATGGATAAAGGATGTGCCCAGGGGCCCCTGGACCTGGGCTTTGACCTCACTGCAAAAAATCCTTATATGGAAGGATGGACCCCACACCGAAGTTGTCCCCACCTCAAACTTGTGCTGCCCTGATAGACCCAAGGGAGCCCTACAAACTGACATCAGGAACCTGGACTGCTGAGTTTTCTTTCCCAGGGAAAATGGAAAAAGGTTGTGCCCAGGGGCCCCTGGCCCTGACTGCAAAAAATCCTTATATCGAAGGATGGACCCCACACCGAAGTTGTCCCCACCTCAAACTTGTGCTGCCCTGATACACCCAAGGGAGCCCTACAAACTGACATCAGGAACCTGGACTGCTGAGTTTTCTTTCCCAGGGAAAATGGAAAAAGGATGTGCCCAGGGGCCCCTGGCCCTGACTGCAAAAAATCCTTATATCGAAGGATAGACCCCACACCGAAGTTGTCCCCACCTCAAACTTGTGCTGCCCTGATAGACCCAAGGGAGCCCTACAAACTGACATCAGGAACCTGGACTGCTGAGTTTTCTTTCCCAGGGAAAATAGAAAAAGGATGTGCCCAGGGGCCCCTGGCCCTGTGCTGGGCCCTCACTGCAAAAAATCCTTATATCGAAGGATGGACCCCACACCGAAGTTGTCCCCACCTCAAACTTGTGCTGCCCTGATAGACCCAAGGGAGCCCTACAAACTGACATCAGGAACCTGGACTGCTGAGTTTTCTTTCCCAGGGAAAATGGAAAAAGGATGTGCCCAGGGGCCCCTGCCCCAGGGCTGCGACCTCACTGCAAAGAATCCTTATATCGAAGAATGGACCCCACACCGAAGTTGTCCCCACCTCAAACTTGTGCTGCCCTGATACACCCAAGGGAGCCCTACAAACTGACATCAGGAACCTGGACTGCTGAGTTTTCTTTCCCAGGGAAAATGGAAAAAGGATGTGCCCAGGGGCCCCTGGCCCTGACTGCAAAAAATCCTTATATTGAAGGATGGACCCCACAGCGAAGCTGTGCCCACCTTAATCTTGTACTGCCCTGATAGACCCAAGGCAGCCCTACAAACTGACATCAGGAACCTGGACTGCTGAGTTTTCTTTCCCAGAGAAAATGGAAAAAGAATATGCCCAGGGGCCCCTGGCCCTGGGCAGGGCCCTGACTGCAAAAAATCCTTATATCAAAGGATGGACCCCACACCGAAGTTGTCCCCACCTCAAACTTGTGCTGCCCTGATACACCCAAGGGAGCCCTACAAACTGACATCAGGAACCTGGACTGCTGAGTTTTCTTTCCCAGGGAAAATGGAAAAAGGATGTGCCCAGGGGCCCCTGGCCCTGACTGCAAAAAATCCTTATATCGAAGGATGGACCCCACACCGAAGTTGTCCCCACCTCAAACTTGTGCTACCCTGATAGACCCAAGGGAGCCCTACAAACTGACATCAGGAACCTGGACTGCTGAGTTTTCTTTCCCAGAGAAAATGGAAAAAGGTTGTGCCCAGGGGCCGCTGGCCTTGGGCAGGGACCTCACTACAAAAAATCCTTATATCGAAGGATGGACCCCACACCGAAGTTGTCCCCACCTCAAACTTGTGCTACCCTGATAGACCCAAGGGAGCCCTACAAACTGACATCAGGAACCTGGACTGCTGAGTTTTCTTTCTCAGGGAAAATGGAAAAAGGATGTGCCCAGGGGCCCCTGGCCCTGTCTGCAAAGAATCCTTATATCGAAGGATGGACCCCACACCGAAGTTGTCCCCACCTCAAACTTGTGCTGCCCTGATAGACCCAAGGGAGCCCTACAAACTGACATCAGGAACCTGGACTGCTGAGTTTTCTTTCCCAGGGAAAATGGATAAAGGATGTGCCCAGGGGCCCCTGGCCCTGACTGCAAAAAATCCTTATATTGAAGGATGGACCCCACACCGAAGTTGTCCCCACCTCAAACTTGTGCTGCCCTGATACACCCTAGGCAGCCCTACAAACTGACATCAGGAACCTGGACTGCTGAGTTTTCTTTCCCAGGGAAAATGGAAAAAGGATGTGTCCTGGGGCCCCTGGCCCTGACTGCAAAAAATCCTTATATTGAAGGATGGACCCCACAGCGAAGCTGTGCCCACCTTAATCTTGTACTGCCCTGATAGACCCAAGGGAGCCCTACAAACTGACATCAGGAACCTGGACTGCTGAGTTTTCTTTCCCAGAGAAAATGGAAAAAGAATGTGCCCAGGGGCCCCTGGCCCTGGGCAGGGCACTGACTGCAAAAAATCCTTATATCGAACGATGGACCCCACACCGAAGTTGTCCCCACCTCAAACTTGTGCTGCCCAGATAGACCCAAGGGAACCCTACAAACTGACATCAGGAACCTGGACTGCTGAGTTTTCTTTCCCAGGGAAAATGGAAAAAGGATGTGCCCAGGGGCCCCTGGCCCTGGGCCCCTGGCCCTGACTGCAAAAAATCCTTATATCGAAGGATGTAGCCCAGACCGAAGTTGTCCCCACCTCAATCTTGTGCTGCCCTGATAGACCCAAGGGAGCCCTACAAACTGACATCAGGAACCTGGACTGCTGAGTTTTCTTTCCCAGGGAAAATGGATAAAGGATGTGCCCAGGGGCCCCTGGACCTGGGCTTTGACCTCACTGCAAAAAATCCTTATATGGAAGGATGGACCCCACACCGAAGTTGTCCCCACCTCAAACTTGTGCTGCCCTGATAGACCCAAGGCAGCCCTACAAACTGACATCAGGAACCTGGACTGCTGAGTTTTCTTTCCCAGGGAAAATGGAAAAAGGATGTGCCCAGGGGCCCCTGGCCCTGACTGCAAAAAATCCTTATATCGAAGGATGGACCCCACACCGAAGTTGTCCCCACCTCAAACTTGTGCTGCCCTGATAGATCCAAGGGAGCCCTACAAACTGACATCAGGAACCTGGACTGCTGAGTTTTCTTTCCCAGGGAAAATGGAAAAAGGTTGCGCCCAGGGGCCGGTGGCCTTGGGCAGGGACCTCACTACAAGAAATCCTTATATGGAAGGATGGACCCCACACCGAAGTTGTCCCCACCTCAAACTTTTGCTGCCCTGATAGACCCAAGGGAGCCCTACAAACTGACATCAGGAACCTGGACTGCTGAGTTTTCTTTCCCAGGGAAAATGGAAAAAGGATGTGCCCAGGGGCCCCTGGCCCTCACTGCAAAAAATCCTTATATGGAAGGATGGACCCCACACCGAAGTTCTCCCCACCTCAAACTTGTGCTGCCCTGATAGACCCAAGGGAGCCCTACAAACTGACATCAGGAACCTGGACTGCTGAGTTTTCTTTCCCAGGGAAAATGGAAAAAGGATGTGCCCAGGGGCCCCTGGCCATGACTGCAAAAAATCCTTATATCGAAGGATGGACCCCACACCGAAGTTGTCCCCACCTCAAACTTGTGCTACCCTGATAGACCCAAGGGAGCCCTACAAACTGACATCAGGAACCTGGACTGCTGAGTTTTCTTTCCCAGGGAAAATGGAAAAAGGATGTGCCCAGGGGCCCCTGGCCCTGACTGCAAAAAATCCTTATATCGAAGGATGGACCCCACACCGAAGTTGTCCCCACCTCAAACTTGTGCTGCCCTGATAGACCCAAGGGAGCCCTACAAACTGACATCAGGAACCTGGACTGCTGAGTTTTCTTTCCCAGGGAAAATGGAAAAAGGATGTGCCCAGGGTCCCCTAGCCCTGGACAGGGCCCTCACTACAAAAAATCCTTATATCGAAGGATGGACCCCACACCGAAGTTGTCCCCACCTCAAACTTGTGCTGCCCTGATAGACCCAAGGGAGCCCTACAAACTGACATCAGGAACCTGGACTGCTGAGTTTTCTTTCCCAGGGAAAATGGAAAAAGGATGTGCCCAGGGGCCCCTGGCCCTGACTGCAAAAAATCCTTATATCGAAGGATGGACCCCACACCGAAGTTGTCCCCACCTCAAACTTGTGCTGCCCTGATAGACCCAAGGGAGCCCTACAAACTGACATCAGGAACCTGGACTGCTGAGTTTTCTTTCCCAGGGAAAATGGAAAAAGGATGTGCCCAGGGTCCCCTAGCCCTGGACAGGGCCCTCACTACAAAAAATCCTTATATCGAAGGATGGACCCCACACCGAAGTTGTCCCCACCTCAAACTTGTGCTGCCCTGATAGACCCAAGGGAGCCCTACAAACTGACATCAGGAACCTGGACTGCTGAGTTTTCTTTCCCAGGGAAAATGGAAAAAGGATGTGCCCAGGGGCCCCTGGCCCTGACTGCAAAGAATCCATATGTCAAAGGATGGACCCCACACCGAAGTTGTCCCCACCTCAAACTTGTGCTGCCCTGATAGACCCAAGGGAGCCCTACAAACTGACATCAGGAACCTGGACTGCTGAGTTTTCTTTCCCAGGGAAAATGGAAAAAGGTTGTGCCCAGGGGCCCCTGGCCCTGTCTGCAAAGAATCCTTATATCGAAGGATGGACCCCACACCGAAGTTCTCCCCACCTCAAACTTGTGCTGCCCTGATACACCCAAGGGAGCCCTACAAACTGACATCAGGAACCTGGACTGCTGAGTTTTCTTTCCCAGGGAAAATGGCCAAAGGATGTGCCCTGGGGCCCCTGGCCCTGACTGCAAAAAATCCTTATATCGAAGGATGGACCCCACACCAAAGTTGTCCCCACCTCAAACTTGTGCTGCCCTGATAGACCCAAGGGAGCCCTACAAACTGACATCAGGAACCTGGACTGCTGAGTTTTCTTTCCCAGGGAAAATGGATAAAGGATGTGCCCAGGGGCCCCTGGACCTGGGCTTTGACCTCACTGCAAAAAATCCTTATATGGAAGGATGGACCCCACACCGAAGTTGTCCCCACCTCAAACTTGTGCTGCCCTGATAGACCCAAGGGAGCCCTACAAACTGACATCAGGAACCTGGACTGCTGAGTTTTCTTTCCCAGGGAAAATGGAAAAAGGTTGTGCCCAGGGGCCCCTGGCCCTGACTGCAAAAAATCCTTATATCGAAGGATGGACCCCACACCGAAGTTGTCCCCACCTCAAACTTGTGCTGCCCTGATACACCCAAGGGAGCCCTACAAACTGACATCAGGAACCTGGACTGCTGAGTTTTCTTTCCCAGGGAAAATGGAAAAAGGATGTGCCCAGGGGCCCCTGGCCCTGACTGCAAAAAATCCTTATATCGAAGGATAGACCCCACACCGAAGTTGTCCCCACCTCAAACTTGTGCTGCCCTGATAGACCCAAGGGAGCCCTACAAACTGACATCAGGAACCTGGACTGCTGAGTTTTCTTTCCCAGGGAAAATAGAAAAAGGATGTGCCCAGGGGCCCCTGGCCCTGTGCTGGGCCCTCACTGCAAAAAATCCTTATATCGAAGGATGGACCCCACACCGAAGTTGTCCCCACCTCAAACTTGTGCTGCCCTGATAGACCCAAGGGAGCCCAGAAACTGACATCAGGAACCTGGACTGCTGAGTTTTCTTTCCCAGGGAAAATGGAAAAAGGATGTGCCCAGGGGCCCCTGGCCCTGTCTGCAAAGAATCCTTATATCGAAGGATGGACCCCACACCGAAGTTGTCCCCACCTCAAACTTGTGCTGCCCTGATAGACCCAAGGGAGCCCTACAAACTGACATCAGGAACCTGGACTGCTGAGTTTTCTTTCCCAGGGAAAATGGAAAAAGGATGTGCCCAGGGGCCCCTGGCCCTGACTGCAAAAAATCCTTATACTGAAGGATGGACCCCACACCGAAGTTGTCCCCACCTCAAACTTGTGCTGCCCTGATACACCCTAGGCAGCCCTACAAACTGACATCAGGAACCTGGACTGCTGAGTTTTCTTTCCCAGGGAAAATGGAAAAAGGATGTCCCCAGGGGCCCCTGCCCCAGGGCTGCGACCTCACTGCAAAGAATCCTTATATCGAAGAATGGACCCCACACCGAAGTTGTCCCCACCTCAAACTTGTGCTGCCCTGATACACCCAAGGGAGCCCTACAAACTGACATCAGGAACCTGGACTGCTGAGTTTTCTTTCCCAGGGAAAATGGAAAAAGGATGTGCCCAGGGGCCCCTGGCCCTGACTGCAAAAAATCCTTATATTGAAGGATGGACCCCACAGCGAAGCTCTGCCCACCTTAATCTTGTACTGCCCTGATAGACCCAAGGCAGCCCTACAAACTGACATCAGGAACCTGGACTGCTGAGTTTTCTTTCCCAGAGAAAATGGAAAAAGAATATGCCCAGGGGCCCCTGGCCCTGGGCAGGGCCCTGACTGCAAAAATTCCTTATATCGAAGGATGGACCCCACACCGAAGTTGTCCCCACCTCAAACTTGTGCTACCCTGATAGACCCAAGGGAGCCCTACAAACTGACATCAGGAACCTGGACTGCTGAGTTTTCTTTCCCAGGGAAAATGGAAAAAGGATGTGCCCAGGGGCCCCTGGCCCTGTCTGCAAAGAATCCTTATATCGAAGGATGGACCCCACACCGAAGTTGTCCCCACCTCAAACTTGTGCTGCCCTGATACACCCAAGGGAGCCCTACAAACTGACATCAGGAACCTGGACTGCTGAGTTTTCTTTCCCAGGGAAAATGGAAAAAGGATGTGCCCAGGGGCCCCTGGCCCTGACTGCAAAAAATCCTTATATTGAAGGATGGACCCCACACCGAAGTTGTCCCCACCTCAAACTTGTGCTGCCCTGATAGACCCAAGGGAGCCCTACAAACTGACATCAGGAACCTGGACTGCTGAGTTTTCTTTCCCAGGGAAAATGGAAAAAGGATGTGTCCTGGGGCCCCTGGCCCTGACTGCAAAAAATCCTTATATTGAAGGATGGACCCCACAGCGAAGCTGTGCCCACCTTAATCTTGTACTGCCCTGATAGACCCAAGGGAGCCCTACAAACTGACATCAGGAACCTGGACTGCTGAGTTTTCTTTCCCAGGGAAAATGGAAAAAGGATGTGCCCAGGGGCCCCTGGCCCTGGGCAGGACGCTGACTGCAAAAAATCCTTATATCGAAGGATGGACCCCACACCGAAGTTGTCCCCACCTCAAACTTGTGCTGCCCAGATAGACCCAAGGGAACCCTACAAACTGACATCAGGAACCTGGACTGCTGAGTTTTCTTTCCCAGGGAAAATGGAAAAAGGATGTGCCCAGGGGCCCCTGGCCCTGGGCCCCTGGCCCTGACTGCAAAAAATCCTTATATCGAAGGATGTAGCCCAGACCGAAGTTGTCCCCACCTCAAAATTCTGCTGCCCTGATAGACCCAAGGGAGCCCTACAAACTGACATAAGGAACCTGGACTGCTGAGTTTTCTTTCCCAGGGAAAATGGATAAAGGATGTGCCCAGGGGCCCCTGGACCTGGGCTTTGACCTCACTGCAAAAAATCCTTATATGGAAGGATGGACCCCACACCGAAGTTGTCCCCACCTCAAACTTGTGCTGCCCTGATAGACCCAAGGCAGCCCTACAAACTGACATCAGGAACCTGGACTGCTGAGTTTTCTTTCCCAGGGAAAATGGAAAAAGGATGTGCCCAGGGGCCCCTGGCCCTGACTGCAAAAAATCCTTATATCGAAGGATGGACCCCACACCGAAGTTGTCCCCACCTCAAACTTGTGCTGCCCTGATAGATCCAAGGGAGCCCTACAAACTGACATCAGGAACCTGGACTGCTGAGTTTTCTTTCCCAGGGAAAATGGAAAAAGGTTGTGCCCAGGGGCCGGTGGCCTTGGGCAGGGACCTCACTACAAGAAATCCTTATATGGAAGGATGGACCCCACACCGAAGTTGTCCCCACCTCAAACTTTTGCTGCCCTGATAGACCCAAGGGAGCCCTACAAACTGACATCAGGAACCTGGACTGCTGAGTTTTCTTTCCCAGGGAAAATGGAAAAAGGATGTGCCCAGGGGCCCCTGGCCCTCACTGCAAAAAATCCTTATATGGAAGGATGGACCCCACACCGAAGTTCTCCCCACCTCAAACTTGTGCTGCCCTGATAGACCCAAGGGAGCCCTACAAACTGACATCAGGAACCTGGACTGCTGAGTTTTCTTTCCCAGGGAAAATGGAAAAAGGATGTGCCCAGGGGCCCCTGGCCATGACTGCAAAAAATCCTTATATCGAAGGATGGACCCCACACCGAAGTTGTCCCCACCTCAAACTTGTGCTACCCTGATAGACCCAAGGGAGCCCTACAAACTGACATCAGGAACCTGGACTGCTGAGTTTTCTTTCCCAGGGAAAATGGAAAAAGGATGTGCCCAGGGGCCCCTGGCCCTGACTGCAAAAAATCCTTATATCGAAGGATGGACCCCACACCGAAGTTGTCCCCACCTCAAACTTGTGCTGCCCTGATAGACCCAAGGGAGCCCTACAAACTGACATCAGGAACCTGGACTGCTGAGTTTTCTTTCCCAGGGAAAATGGAAAAAGGATGTGCCCAGGGGCCCCTGGCCCTGACTGCAAAAAATCCTTATATCGAAGGATGGACCCCACACCGAAGTTGTCCCCACCTCAAACTTGTGCTGCCCTGATAGACCCAAGGGAGCCCTACAAACTGACATCAGGAACCTGGACTGCTGAGTTTTCTCTCCCAGGGAAAATGGAAAAAGGATGTGCCCAGGGTCCCCTAGCCCTGGACAGGGCCCTCACTACAAAAAATCCTTATATCGAAGGATGGACCCCACACCGAAGTTGTCCCCACCTCAAACTTGTGCTGCCCTGATAGACCCAAGGGAGCCCTACAAACTGACATCAGGAACCTGGACTGCTGAGTTTTCTTTCCCAGGGAAAATGGAAAAAGGATGTGCCCAGGGGCCCCTGGCCCTGACTGCAAAGAATCCATATGTCAAAGGATGGACCCCACACCGAAGTTGTCCCCACCTCAAACTTGTGCTGTCCTGATACACCCAAGGGAGCCCTACAAACTGACATCAGGAACCTGGACTGCTGAGTTTTCTTTCCCAGGGAAAATGGAAAAAGGATGTGCCCAGGGGCCCCTGGCCCTGACTGCAAAGAATCCTTTTATGGAAGGATGGACCCCACACCGAAGTTGTCCCCACCTCAAAGTTGTGCTGCCCTGATAGACCCAAGTGAGCCCTACAGACTGACATCAGGAACCTGGACTGCTGAGTTTTCTTTCCCAGGGAAAATGGAAAAAGGATGTGCCCAGGGGCCCCTGGCCCTGGGCCCCTGGCCCTGACTGCAAAAAATCCTTATATCGAAGGATGTAGCCCAGACCGAAGTTGTCCCCACCTCAAAATTCTGCTGCCCTGATAAACCCAAGGGAGCCCTACAAACTGACATAAGGAACCTGGACTGCTGAGTTTTCTTTCCCAGGGAAAATGGATAAAGGATGTGCCCAGGGGTCCCTGGACCTGGGCTTTGACCTCACTGCAAAAAATCCTTATATGGAAGGATGGACCCCACACCGAAGTTGTCCCCACCTCAAACTTGTGCTGCCCTGATAGACCCAAGGGAGCCCTACAAACTGACATCAGGAACCTGGACTGCTGAGTTTTCTTTCCCAGGGAAAATGGAAAAAGGTTGTGCCCAGGGGCCGGTGGCCTTGGGCAGGGACCTCACTACAAGAAATCCTTATATGGAAGGATGGACCCCACACCGAAGTTGTCCCCACCTCAAACTTGTGCTGCCCTGATACACCCAAGGGAGCCCTACAAACTGACATCAGGAACCTGGACTGCTGAGTTTTCTTTCCCAGGGAAAATGGAAAAAGGATGTGCCCAGGGTCCCCTAGCCCTGGACAGGGCCCTCACTACAAAAAATCCTTATATCGAAGGATGGACCCCACACCGAAGTTGTCCCCACCTCAAACTTGTGCTGCCCTGATACACCCAAGGGAGCCCTACAAACTGACATCAGGAACCTGGACTGCTGAGTTTTCTTTCCCAGGGAAAATGGAAAAAGGATGTGCCCAGGGGCCAGTGGCCCTGACTGCAAAGAATCCTTATATCAACGGATGGAGCCCAGACCGAAGTTGTCCCCACCTCAAACTTGTGCTGCCCTGATAGACCCAAGGGAGCCCTACAAACTGACATCAGGAACCTGGACTGCTGAGTTTTCTTTCCCAGGGAAAATGGAAAAAGGATGTGCCCAGGGGCCGCTGGCCCTGGGCCCCTGGCCCAGACTGCAAAAAATCCTTATATCGAAGGATGGACCCCACACCAAAGTTGTCCCCACCTCAAACTTGTGCTGCCCTGATAGATCCAAGGGAGCCCTACAAACTGACATCAGGAACCTGGACTGCTGAGTTTTCTTTCCCAGGGAAAATGGCCAAAGGATGTGCCCAGGGGCCCCTGGCCATGACTGCAAAGAATCCTTATATCGAAGGATGGACCCCAGACCGAAGTTGTCCCCACCTCAAAGTTGTGCTGCCCTGATAGACCCAAGTGAGCCCTACAGACTGATATCAGGAACCTGGACTGCTGAGTTTTCTTTCCCAGGGAAAATGGAAAAAGGATGTGCTCAGGGGCCCCTGGCCCTGGGCCCCTGGCCCTGACTGCAAAAAATCCTTATATCGAAGGATGTAGCCCAGACCGAAGTTGTCCCCACCTCAAAATTCTGCTGACCTGATAGACCCAAGGGAGCCCTACAAACTGACATAAGGAACCTGGACTGCTGAGTTTTCTTTCCCAGGGAAAATGGATAAAGGATGTGCCCAGGGGCCCCTGGACCTGGGCTTTGACCTCACTGCAAAAAATCCTTATATGGAAGGATGGACCCCACACCGAAGTTGTCCCCACCTCAAACTTGTGCTGCCCTGATAGACCCAAGGGAGCCCTACAAACTGACATCAGGAACCTGGACTGCTGAGTTTTCTTTCCCAGGGAAAATGGAAAAAGGTTGTGCCCAGGGGCCCCTGGCCCTGTCTGCAAAAAATCCTTATATCGAAGGATGGACCCCACACCGAAGTTGTCCCCACCTCAAACTTGTGCTGCCCTGATACACCCAAGGGAGCCCTACAAACTGACATCAGGAACCTGGACTGCTGAGTTTTCTTTCCCAGGGAAAATGGAAAAAGGATGTGCCCAGGGGCCCCTGGCCCTGACTGCAAAAAATCCTTATATCGAAGGATAGACCCCACACCGAAGTTGTCCCCACCTCAAACTTGTGCTGCCCTGATAGACCCAAGGGAGCCCTACAAACTGACATCAGGAACCTGGACTGCTGAGTTTTCTTTCCCAGGGAAAATGGAAAAAGGATGTGCCCAGGGGCCCCTGGCCCTGTCTGCAAAGAATCCTTATATCGAAGGATGGACCCCACACCGAAGTTGTCCCCACCTCAAACTTGTGCTGCCCTGATAGACCCAAGGGAGCCCTACAAACTGACATCAGGAACCTGGACTGCTGAGTTTTCTTTCCCAGGGAAAATGGAAAAAGGATGTGCCCAGGGGCCCCTGGCCCTGACTGCAAAAAATCCTTATATCGAAGGATGGACCCCACACCGAAGTTGTCCCCACCTCAAACTTGTGCTGCCCTGATAGACCCAAGGGAGCCCTACAAACTGACATCAGGAACCTGGACTGCTGAGTTTTCTTTCCCAGGGAAAATGGAAAAAGGATGTGCCCAGGGTCCCCTAGCCCTGGACAGGGCCCTCACTACAAAAAATCCTTATATCGAAGGATGGACCCCACACCGAAGTTGTCCCCACCTCAAACTTGTGCTGCCCTGATAGACCCAAGGGAGCCCTACAAACTGACATCAGGAACCTGGACTGCTGAGTTTTCTTTCCCAGAGAAAATGGAAAAAGGTTGTGCCCAGGGGCCGCTGGCCTTGGGCAGGGACCTCACTACAAAAAATCCTTATATCGAAGGATGGACCCCACACCGAAGTTGTCCCCACCTCAAACTTGTGCTACCCTGATAGACCCAAGGGAGCCCTACAAACTGACATCAGGAACCTGGACTGCTGAGTTTTCTTTCTCAGGGAAAATGGAAAAAGGATGTGCCCAGGGGCCCCTGGCCCTGTCTGCAAAGAATCCTTATATCGAAGGATGGACCCCACACCGAAGTTGTCCCCACCTCAAACTTGTGCTGCCCTGATAGACCCAAGGGAGCCCTACAAACTGACATCAGGAACCTGGACTGCTGAGTTTTCTTTCCCAGGGAAAATGGAAAAAGGATGTGCCCAGGGGCCCCTGGCCCTGACTGCAAAAAATCCTTATATTGAAGGATGGACCCCACACCGAAGTTGTCCCCACCTCAAACTTGTGCTGCCCTGATACACCCTAGGCAGCCCTACAAACTGACATCAGGAACCTGGACTGCTGAGTTTTCTTTCCCAGGGAAAATGGAAAAAGGATGTGTCCTGGGGCCCCTGGCCCTGACTGCAAAAAATCCTTATATTGAAGGATGGACCCCACAGCGAAGCTGTGCCCACCTTAATCTTGTACTGCCCTGATAGACCCAAGGGAGCCCTACAAACTGACATCAGGAACCTGGACTGCTGAGTTTTCTTTCCCAGAGAAAATGGAAAAAGAATGTGCCCAGGGGCCCCTGGCCCTGGGCAGGGCACTGACTGCAAAAAATCCTTATATCGAACGATGGACCCCACACCGAAGTTGTCCCCACCTCAAACTTGTGCTGCCCAGATAGACCCAAGGGAACCCTACAAACTGACATCAGGAACCTGGACTGCTGAGTTTTCTTTCCCAGGGAAAATGGAAAAAGGATGTGCCCAGGGGCCCCTGGCCCTGGGCCCCTGGCCCTGACTGCAAAAAATCCTTATATCGAAGGATGTAGCCCAGACCGAAGTTGTCCCCACCTCAAACTTGTGCTGCCCTGATAGACCCAAGGGAGCCCTACAAACTGACATAAGGAACCTGGACTGCTGAGTTTTCTTTCCCAGGGAAAATGGATAAAGGATGTGCCCAGGGGCCCCTGGACCTGGGCTTTGACCTCACTGCAAAAAATCCTTATATGGAAGGATGGACCCCACACCGAAGTTGTCCCCACCTCAAACTTGTGCTGCCCTGATAGACCCAAGGCAGCCCTACAAACTGACATCAGGAACCTGGACTGCTGAGTTTTCTTTCCCAGGGAAAATGGAAAAAGGATGTGCCCAGGGGCCCCTGGCCCTGACTGCAAAAAATCCTTATATCGAAGGATGGACCCCACACCGAAGTTGTCCCCACCTCAAACTTGTGCTGCCCTGATAGATCCAAGGGAGCCCTACAAACTGACATCAGGAACCTGGACTGCTGAGTTTTCTTTCCCAGGGAAAATGGAAAAAGGTTGCGCCCAGGGGCCGGTGGCCTTGGGCAGGGACCTCACTACAAGAAATCCTTATATGGAAGGATGGACCCCACACCGAAGTTGTCCCCACCTCAAACTTTTGCTGCCCTGATAGACCCAAGGGAGCCCTACAAACTGACATCAGGAACCTGGACTGCTGAGTTTTCTTTCCCAGGGAAAATGGAAAAAGGATGTGCCCAGGGGCCCCTGGCCCTCACTGCAAAAAATCCTTATATGGAAGGATGGACCCCACACCGAAGTTCTCCCCACCTCAAACTTGTGCTGCCCTGATAGACCCAAGGGAGCCCTACAAACTGACATCAGGAACCTGGACTGCTGAGTTTTCTTTCCCAGGGAAAATGGAAAAAGGATGTGCCCAGGGGCCCCTGGCCATGACTGCAAAAAATCCTTATATCGAAGGATGGACCCCACACCGAAGTTGTCCCCACCTCAAACTTGTGCTACCCTGATAGACCCAAGGGAGCCCTACAAACTGACATCAGGAACCTGGACTGCTGAGTTTTCTTTCCCAGGGAAAATGGAAAAAGGATGTGCCCAGGGGCCCCTGGCCCTGACTGCAAAAAATCCTTATATCGAAGGATGGACCCCACACCGAAGTTGTCCCCACCTCAAACTTGTGCTGCCCTGATAGACCCAAGGGAGCCCTACAAACTGACATCAGGAACCTGGACTGCTGAGTTTTCTTTCCCAGGGAAAATGGAAAAAGGATGTGCCCAGGGTCCCCTAGCCCTGGACAGGGCCCTCACTACAAAAAATCCTTATATCGAAGGATGGACCCCACACCGAAGTTGTCCCCACCTCAAACTTGTGCTGCCCTGATAGACCCAAGGGAGCCCTACAAACTGACATCAGGAACCTGGACTGCTGAGTTTTCTTTCCCAGGGAAAATGGAAAAAGGATGTGCCCAGGGGCCCCTGGCCCTGACTGCAAAAAATCCTTATATCGAAGGATGGACCCCACACCGAAGTTGTCCCCACCTCAAACTTGTGCTGCCCTGATAGACCCAAGGGAGCCCTACAAACTGACATCAGGAACCTGGACTGCTGAGTTTTCTTTCCCAGGGAAAATGGAAAAAGGATGTGCCCAGGGTCCCCTAGCCCTGGACAGGGCCCTCACTACAAAAAATCCTTATATCGAAGGATGGACCCCACACCGAAGTTGTCCCCACCTCAAACTTGTGCTGCCCTGATAGACCCAAGGGAGCCCTACAAACTGACATCAGGAACCTGGACTGCTGAGTTTTCTTTCCCAGGGAAAATGGAAAAAGGATGTGCCCAGGGGCCTCTGGCCCTGACTGCAAAGAATCCATATGTCAAAGGATGGACCCCACACCGAAGTTGTCCCCACCTCAAACTTGTGCTGCCCTGATAGACCCAAGGGAGCCCTACAAACTGACATCAGGAACCTGGACTGCTGAGTTTTCTTTCCCAGGGAAAATGGAAAAAGGTTGTGCCCAGGGGCCCCTGGCCCTGTCTGCAAAGAATCCTTATATCGAAGGATGGACCCCACACCGAAGTTCTCCCCACCTCAAACTTGTGCTGCCCTGATACACCCAAGGGAGCCCTACAAACTGACATCAGGAACCTGGACTGCTGAGTTTTCTTTCCCAGGGAAAATGGCCAAAGGATGTGCCCTGGGGCCCCTGGCCCTGACTGCAAAAAATCCTTATATCGAAGGATGGACCCCACACCAAAGTTGTCCCCACCTCAAACTTGTGCTGCCCTGATAGACCCAAGGGAGCCCTACAAACTGACATCAGGAACCTGGACTGCTGAGTTTTCTTTCCCAGGGAAAATGGATAAAGGATGTGCCCAGGGGCCCCTGGACCTGGGCTTTGACCTCACTGCAAAAAATCCTTATATGGAAGGATGGACCCCACACCGAAGTTGTCCCCACCTCAAACTTGTGCTGCCCTGATAGACCCAAGGGAGCCCTACAAACTGACATCAGGAACCTGGACTGCTGAGTTTTCTTTCCCAGGGAAAATGGAAAAAGGTTGTGCCCAGGGGCCCCTGGCCCTGACTGCAAAAAATCCTTATATCGAAGGATGGACCCCACACCGAAGTTGTCCCCACCTCAAACTTGTGCTGCCCTGATACACCCAAGGGAGCCCTACAAACTGACATCAGGAACCTGGACTGCTGAGTTTTCTTTCCCAGGGAAAATGGAAAAAGGATGTGCCCAGGGGCCCCTGGCCCTGACTGCAAAAAATCCTTATATCGAAGGATAGACCCCACACCGAAGTTGTCCCCACCTCAAACTTGTGCTGCCCTGATAGACCCAAGGGAGCCCTACAAACTGACATCAGGAACCTGGACTGCTGAGTTTTCTTTCCCAGGGAAAATAGAAAAAGGATGTGCCCAGGGGCCCCTGGCCCTGTGCTGGGCCCTCACTGCAAAAAATCCTTATATCGAAGGATGGACCCCACACCGAAGTTGTCCCCACCTCAAACTTGTGCTGCCCTGATAGACCCAAGGGAGCCCTACAAACTGACATCAGGAACCTGGACTGCTGAGTTTTCTTTCCCAGGGAAAATGGAAAAAGGTTGTGCCCAGGGGCCCCTGGCCCTGTCTGCAAAGAATCCTTATATCGAAGGATGGACCCCACACCGAAGTTCTCCCCACCTCAAACTTGTGCTGCCCTGATACACCCAAGGGAGCCCTACAAACTGACATCAGGAACCTGGACTGCTGAGTTTTCTTTCCCAGGGAAAATGGCCAAAGGATGTGCCCTGGGGCCCCTGGCCCTGACTGCAAAAAATCCTTATATCGAAGGATGGACCCCACACCAAAGTTGTCCCCACCTCAAACTTGTGCTGCCCTGATAGACCCAAGGGAGCCCTACAAACTGACATCAGGAACCTGGACTGCTGAGTTTTCTTTCCCAGGGAAAATGGATAAAGGATGTGCCCAGGGGCCCCTGGACCTGGGCTTTGACCTCACTGCAAAAAATCCTTATATGGAAGGATGGACCCCACACCGAAGTTGTCCCCACCTCAAACTTGTGCTGCCCTGATAGACCCAAGGGAGCCCTACAAACTGACATCAGGAACCTGGACTGCTGAGTTTTCTTTCCCAGGGAAAATGGAAAAAGGTTGTGCCCAGGGGCCCCTGGCCCTGACTGCAAAAAATCCTTATATCGAAGGATGGACCCCACACCGAAGTTGTCCCCACCTCAAACTTGTGCTGCCCTGATACACCCAAGGGAGCCCTACAAACTGACATCAGGAACCTGGACTGCTGAGTTTTCTTTCCCAGGGAAAATGGAAAAAGGATGTGCCCAGGGGCCCCTGGCCCTGACTGCAAAAAATCCTTATATCGAAGGATAGACCCCACACCGAAGTTGTCCCCACCTCAAACTTGTGCTGCCCTGATAGACCCAAGGGAGCCCTACAAACTGACATCAGGAACCTGGACTGCTGAGTTTTCTTTCCCAGGGAAAATGGAAAAAGGATGTGCCCAGGGGCCCCTGGCCCTGACTGCAAAAAATCCTTATATCGAAGGATGGACCCCACACCGAAGTTGTCCCCACCTCAAACTTGTGCTGCCCTGATAGACCCAAGGGAGCCCTACAAACTGACATCAGGAACCTGGACTGCTGAGTTTTCTTTCCCAGGGAAAATGGAAAAAGGATGTGCCCAGGGTCCCCTAGCCCTGGACAGGGCCCTCACTACAAAAAATCCTTATATCGAAGGATGGACCCCACACCGAAGTTGTCCCCACCTCAAACTTGTGCTGCCCTGATAGACCCAAGGGAGCCCTACAAACTGACATCAGGAACCTGGACTGCTGAGTTTTCTTTCCCAGGGAAAATGGAAAAAGGATGTGCCCAGGGGCCCCTGGCCCTGACTGCAAAAAATCCTTATATCGAAGGATGGACCCCACACCGAAGTTGTCCCCACCTCAAACTTGTGCTGCCCTGATAGACCCAAGGGAGCCCTACAAACTGACATCAGGAACCTGGACTGCTGAGTTTTCTTTCCCAGGGAAAATGGAAAAAGGATGTGCCCAGGGTCCCCTAGCCCTGGACAGGGCCCTCACTACAAAAAATCCTTATATCGAAGGATGGACCCCACACCGAAGTTGTCCCCACCTCAAACTTGTGCTGCCCTGATAGACCCAAGGGAGCCCTACAAACTGACATCAGGAACCTGGACTGCTGAGTTTTCTTTCCCAGGGAAAATGGAAAAAGGATGTGCCCAGGGGCCCCTGGCCCTGACTGCAAAGAATCCATATGTCAAAGGATGGACCCCACACCGAAGTTGTCCCCACCTCAAACTTGTGCTGCCCTGATAGACCCAAGGGAGCCCTACAAACTGACATCAGGAACCTGGACTGCTGAGTTTTCTTTCCCAGGGAAAATGGAAAAAGGTTGTGCCCAGGGGCCCCTGGCCCTGTCTGCAAAGAATCCTTATATCGAAGGATGGACCCCACACCGAAGTTCTCCCCACCTCAAACTTGTGCTGCCCTGATACACCCAAGGGAGCCCTACAAACTGACATCAGGAACCTGGACTGCTGAGTTTTCTTTCCCAGGGAAAATGGCCAAAGGATGTGCCCTGGGGCCCCTGGCCCTGACTGCAAAAAATCCTTATATCGAAGGATGGACCCCACACCAAAGTTGTCCCCACCTCAAACTTGTGCTGCCCTGATAGACCCAAGGGAGCCCTACAAACTGACATCAGGAACCTGGACTGCTGAGTTTTCTTTCCCAGGGAAAATGGATAAAGGATGTGCCCAGGGGCCCCTGGACCTGGGCTTTGACCTCACTGCAAAAAATCCTTATATGGAAGGATGGACCCCACACCGAAGTTGTCCCCACCTCAAACTTGTGCTGCCCTGATAGACCCAAGGGAGCCCTACAAACTGACATCAGGAACCTGGACTGCTGAGTTTTCTTTCCCAGGGAAAATGGAAAAAGGTTGTGCCCAGGGGCCCCTGGCCCTGACTGCAAAAAATCCTTATATCGAAGGATGGACCCCACACCGAAGTTGTCCCCACCTCAAACTTGTGCTGCCCTGATACACCCAAGGGAGCCCTACAAACTGACATCAGGAACCTGGACTGCTGAGTTTTCTTTCCCAGGGAAAATGGAAAAAGGATGTGCCCAGGGGCCCCTGGCCCTGACTGCAAAAAATCCTTATATCGAAGGATAGACCCCACACCGAAGTTGTCCCCACCTCAAACTTGTGCTGCCCTGATAGACCCAAGGGAGCCCTACAAACTGACATCAGGAACCTGGACTGCTGAGTTTTCTTTCCCAGGGAAAATAGAAAAAGGATGTGCCCAGGGGCCCCTGGCCCTGTGCTGGGCCCTCACTGCAAAAAATCCTTATATCGAAGGATGGACCCCACACCGAAGTTGTCCCCACCTCAAACTTGTGCTGCCCTGATAGACCCAAGGGAGCCCAGAAACTGACATCAGGAACCTGGACTGCTGAGTTTTCTTTCCCAGGGAAAATGGAAAAAGGATGTGCCCAGGGGCCCCTGGCCCTGTCTGCAAAGAATCCTTATATCGAAGGATGGACCCCACACCGAAGTTGTCCCCACCTCAAACTTGTGCTGCCCTGATAGACCCAAGGGAGCCCTACAAACTGACATCAGGAACCTGGACTGCTGAGTTTTCTTTCCCAGGGAAAATGGAAAAAGGATGTGCCCAGGGGCCCCTGGCCCTGACTGCAAAAAATCCTTATACTGAAGGATGGACCCCACACCGAAGTTGTCCCCACCTCAAACTTGTGCTGCCCTGATACACCCTAGGCAGCCCTACAAACTGACATCAGGAACCTGGACTGCTGAGTTTTCTTTCCCAGGGAAAATGGAAAAAGGATGTCCCCAGGGGCCCCTGCCCCAGGGCTGCGACCTCACTGCAAAGAATCCTTATATCGAAGAATGGACCCCACACCGAAGTTGTCCCCACCTCAAACTTGTGCTGCCCTGATACACCCAAGGGAGCCCTACAAACTGACATCAGGAACCTGGACTGCTGAGTTTTCTTTCCCAGGGAAAATGGAAAAAGGATGTGCCCAGGGGCCCCTGGCCCTGACTGCAAAAAATCCTTATATTGAAGGATGGACCCCACAGCGAAGCTCTGCCCACCTTAATCTTGTACTGCCCTGATAGACCCAAGGCAGCCCTACAAACTGACATCAGGAACCTGGACTGCTGAGTTTTCTTTCCCAGAGAAAATGGAAAAAGAATATGCCCAGGGGCCCCTGGCCCTGGGCAGGGCCCTGACTGCAAAAATTCCTTATATCGAAGGATGGACCCCACACCGAAGTTGTCCCCACCTCAAACTTGTGCTACCCTGATAGACCCAAGGGAGCCCTACAAACTGACATCAGGAACCTGGACTGCTGAGTTTTCTTTCCCAGGGAAAATGGAAAAAGGATGTGCCCAGGGGCCCCTGGCCCTGTCTGCAAAGAATCCTTATATCGAAGGATGGACCCCACACCGAAGTTGTCCCCACCTCAAACTTGTGCTGCCCTGATACACCCAAGGGAGCCCTACAAACTGACATCAGGAACCTGGACTGCTGAGTTTTCTTTCCCAGGGAAAATGGAAAAAGGATGTGCCCAGGGGCCCCTGGCCCTGACTGCAAAAAATCCTTATATTGAAGGATGGACCCCACACCGAAGTTGTCCCCACCTCAAACTTGTGCTGCCCTGATAGACCCAAGGGAGCCCTACAAACTGACATCAGGAACCTGGACTGCTGAGTTTTCTTTCCCAGGGAAAATGGAAAAAGGATGTGTCCTGGGGCCCCTGGCCCTGACTGCAAAAAATCCTTATATTGAAGGATGGACCCCACAGCGAAGCTGTGCCCACCTTAATCTTGTACTGCCCTGATAGACCCAAGGGAGCCCTACAAACTGACATCAGGAACCTGGACTGCTGAGTTTTCTTTCCCAGGGAAAATGGAAAAAGGATGTGCCCAGGGGCCCCTGGCCCTGGGCAGGACGCTGACTGCAAAAAATCCTTATATCGAAGGATGGACCCCACACCGAAGTTGTCCCCACCTCAAACTTGTGCTGCCCAGATAGACCCAAGGGAACCCTACAAACTGACATCAGGAACCTGGACTGCTGAGTTTTCTTTCCCAGGGAAAATGGAAAAAGGATGTGCCCAGGGTCCCCTGGCCCTGGGCCCCTGGCCCTGACTGCAAAAAATCCTTATATCGAAGGATGTAGCCCAGACCGAAGTTGTCCCCACCTCAAAATTCTGCTGCCCTGATAGACCCAAGGGAGCCCTACAAACTGACATAAGGAACCTGGACTGCTGAGTTTTCTTTCCCAGGGAAAATGGATAAAGGATGTGCCCAGGGGCCCCTGGACCTGGGCTTTGACCTCACTGCAAAAAATCCTTATATGGAAGGATGGACCCCACACCGAAGTTGTCCCCACCTCAAACTTGTGCTGCCCTGATAGACCCAAGGCAGCCCTACAAACTGACATCAGGAACCTGGACTGCTGAGTTTTCTTTCCCAGGGAAAATGGAAAAAGGATGTGCCCAGGGGCCCCTGGCCCTGACTGCAAAAAATCCTTATATCGAAGGATGGACCCCACACCGAAGTTGTCCCCACCTCAAACTTGTGCTGCCCTGATAGATCCAAGGGAGCCCTACAAACTGACATCAGGAACCTGGACTGCTGAGTTTTCTTTCCCAGGGAAAATGGAAAAAGGTTGTGCCCAGGGGCCGGTGGCCTTGGGCAGGGACCTCACTACAAGAAATCCTTATATGGAAGGATGGACCCCACACCGAAGTTGTCCCCACCTCAAACTTTTGCTGCCCTGATAGACCCAAGGGAGCCCTACAAACTGACATCAGGAACCTGGACTGCTGAGTTTTCTTTCCCAGGGAAAATGGAAAAAGGATGTGCCCAGGGGCCCCTGGCCCTCACTGCAAAAAATCCTTATATGGAAGGATGGACCCCACACCGAAGTTCTCCCCACCTCAAACTTGTGCTGCCCTGATAGACCCAAGGGAGCCCTACAAACTGACATCAGGAACCTGGACTGCTGAGTTTTCTTTCCCAGGGAAAATGGAAAAAGGATGTGCCCAGGGGCCCCTGGCCATGACTGCAAAAAATCCTTATATCGAAGGATGGACCCCACACCGAAGTTGTCCCCACCTCAAACTTGTGCTACCCTGATAGACCCAAGGGAGCCCTACAAACTGACATCAGGAACCTGGACTGCTGAGTTTTCTTTCCCAGGGAAAATGGAAAAAGGATGTGCCCAGGGGCCCCTGGCCCTGACTGCAAAAAATCCTTATATCGAAGGATGGACCCCACACCGAAGTTGTCCCCACCTCAAACTTGTGCTGCCCTGATAGACCCAAGGGAGCCCTACAAACTGACATCAGGAACCTGGACTGCTGAGTTTTCTTTCCCAGGGAAAATGGAAAAAGGATGTGCCCAGGGGCCCCTGGCCCTGACTGCAAAAAATCCTTATATCGAAGGATGGACCCCACACCGAAGTTGTCCCCACCTCAAACTTGTGCTGCCCTGATAGACCCAAGGGAGCCCTACAAACTGACATCAGGAACCTGGACTGCTGAGTTTTCTTTCCCAGGGAAAATGGAAAAAGGATGTGCCCAGGGTCCCCTAGCCCTGGACAGGGCCCTCACTACAAAAAATCCTTATATCGAAGGATGGACCCCACACCGAAGTTGTCCCCACCTCAAACTTGTGCTGCCCTGATAGACCCAAGGGAGCCCTACAAACTGACATCAGGAACCTGGACTGCTGAGTTTTCTTTCCCAGGGAAAATGGAAAAAGGATGTGCCCAGGGGCCCCTGGCCCTGACTGCAAAGAATCCATATGTCAAAGGATGGACCCCACACCGAAGTTGTCCCCACCTCAAACTTGTGCTGTCCTGATACACCCAAGGGAGCCCTACAAACTGACATCAGGAACCTGGACTGCTGAGTTTTCTTTCCCAGGGAAAATGGAAAAAGGATGTGCCCAGGGGCCCCTGGCCCTGACTGCAAAGAATCCTTTTATGGAAGGATGGACCCCACACCGAAGTTGTCCCCACCTCAAAGTTGTGCTGCCCTGATAGACCCAAGTGAGCCCTACAGACTGACATCAGGAACCTGGACTGCTGAGTTTTCTTTCCCAGGGAAAATGGAAAAAGGATGTGCCCAGGGGCCCCTGGCCCTGGGCCCCTGGCCCTGACTGCAAAAAATCCTTATATCGAAGGATGTAGCCCAGACCGAAGTTGTCCCCACCTCAAAATTCTGCTGCCCTGATAAACCCAAGGGAGCCCTACAAACTGACATAAGGAACCTGGACTGCTGAGTTTTCTTTCCCAGGGAAAATGGATAAAGGATGTGCCCAGGGGTCCCTGGACCTGGGCTTTGACCTCACTGCAAAAAATCCTTATATGGAAGGATGGACCCCACACCGAAGTTGTCCCCACCTCAAACTTGTGCTGCCCTGATAGACCCAAGGGAGCCCTACAAACTGACATCAGGAACCTGGACTGCTGAGTTTTCTTTCCCAGGGAAAATGGAAAAAGGTTGTGCCCAGGGGCCGGTGGCCTTGGGCAGGGACCTCACTACAAGAAATCCTTATATGGAAGGATGGACCCCACACCGAAGTTGTCCCCACCTCAAACTTGTGCTGCCCTGATACACCCAAGGGAGCCCTACAAACTGACATCAGGAACCTGGACTGCTGAGTTTTCTTTCCCAGGGAAAATGGAAAAAGGATGTGCCCAGGGTCCCCTAGCCCTGGACAGGGCCCTCACTACAAAAAATCCTTATATCGAAGGATGGACCCCACACCGAAGTTGTCCCCACCTCAAACTTGTGCTGCCCTGATACACCCAAGGGAGCCCTACAAACTGACATCAGGAACCTGGACTGCTGAGTTTTCTTTCCCAGGGAAAATGGAAAAAGGATGTGCCCAGGGGCCAGTGGCCCTGACTGCAAAGAATCCTTATATCAACGGATGGAGCCCAGACCGAAGTTGTCCCCACCTCAAACTTGTGCTGCCCTGATAGACCCAAGGGAGCCCTACAAACTGACATCAGGAACCTGGACTGCTGAGTTTTCTTTCCCAGGGAAAATGGAAAAAGGATGTGCCCAGGGGCCGCTGGCCCTGGGCCCCTGGCCCAGACTGCAAAAAATCCTTATATCGAAGGATGGACCCCACACCAAAGTTGTCCCCACCTCAAACTTGTGCTGCCCTGATAGATCCAAGGGAGCCCTACAAACTGACATCAGGAACCTGGACTGCTGAGTTTTCTTTCCCAGGGAAAATGGCCAAAGGATGTGCCCAGGGGCCCCTGGCCATGACTGCAAAGAATCCTTATATCGAAGGATGGACCCCAGACCGAAGTTGTCCCCACCTCAAAGTTGTGCTGCCCTGATAGACCCAAGTGAGCCCTACAGACTGATATCAGGAACCTGGACTGCTGAGTTTTCTTTCCCAGGGAAAATGGAAAAAGGATGTGCTCAGGGGCCCCTGGCCCTGGGCCCCTGGCCCTGACTGCAAAAAATCCTTATATCGAAGGATGTAGCCCAGACCGAAGTTGTCCCCACCTCAAAATTCTGCTGACCTGATAGACCCAAGGGAGCCCTACAAACTGACATAAGGAACCTGGACTGCTGAGTTTTCTTTCCCAGGGAAAATGGATAAAGGATGTGCCCAGGGGCCCCTGGACCTGGGCTTTGACCTCACTGCAAAAAATCCTTATATGGAAGGATGGACCCCACACCGAAGTTGTCCCCACCTCAAACTTGTGCTGCCCTGATAGACCCAAGGGAGCCCTACAAACTGACATCAGGAACCTGGACTGCTGAGTTTTCTTTCCCAGGGAAAATGGAAAAAGGTTGTGCCCAGGGGCCCCTGGCCCTGTCTGCAAAAAATCCTTATATCGAAGGATGGACCCCACACCGAAGTTGTCCCCACCTCAAACTTGTGCTGCCCTGATACACCCAAGGGAGCCCTACAAACTGACATCAGGAACCTGGACTGCTGAGTTTTCTTTCCCAGGGAAAATGGAAAAAGGATGTGCCCAGGGGCCCCTGGCCCTGACTGCAAAAAATCCTTATATCGAAGGATAGACCCCACACCGAAGTTGTCCCCACCTCAAACTTGTGCTGCCCTGATAGACCCAAGGGAGCCCTACAAACTGACATCAGGAACCTGGACTGCTGAGTTTTCTTTCCCAGGGAAAATGGAAAAAGGATGTGCCCAGGGGCCCCTGGCCCTGTCTGCAAAGAATCCTTATATCGAAGGATGGACCCCACACCGAAGTTGTCCCCACCTCAAACTTGTGCTGCCCTGATAGACCCAAGGGAGCCCTACAAACTGACATCAGGAACCTGGACTGCTGAGTTTTCTTTCCCAGGGAAAATGGAAAAAGGATGTGCCCAGGGGCCCCTGGCCCTGACTGCAAAAAATCCTTATATCGAAGGATGGACCCCACACCGAAGTTGTCCCCACCTCAAACTTGTGCTGCCCTGATAGACCCAAGGGAGCCCTACAAACTGACATCAGGAACCTGGACTGCTGAGTTTTCTTTCCCAGGGAAAATGGAAAAAGGATGTGCCCAGGGTCCCCTAGCCCTGGACAGGGCCCTCACTACAAAAAATCCTTATATCGAAGGATGGACCCCACACCGAAGTTGTCCCCACCTCAAACTTGTGCTGCCCTGATAGACCCAAGGGAGCCCTACAAACTGACATCAGGAACCTGGACTGCTGAGTTTTCTTTCCCAGAGAAAATGGAAAAAGGTTGTGCCCAGGGGCCGCTGGCCTTGGGCAGGGACCTCACTACAAAAAATCCTTATATCGAAGGATGGACCCCACACCGAAGTTGTCCCCACCTCAAACTTGTGCTACCCTGATAGACCCAAGGGAGCCCTACAAACTGACATCAGGAACCTGGACTGCTGAGTTTTCTTTCTCAGGGAAAATGGAAAAAGGATGTGCCCAGGGGCCCCTGGCCCTGTCTGCAAAGAATCCTTATATCGAAGGATGGACCCCACACCGAAGTTGTCCCCACCTCAAACTTGTGCTGCCCTGATAGACCCAAGGGAGCCCTACAAACTGACATCAGGAACCTGGACTGCTGAGTTTTCTTTCCCAGGGAAAATGGAAAAAGGATGTGCCCAGGGGCCCCTGGCCCTGACTGCAAAAAATCCTTATATTGAAGGATGGACCCCACACCGAAGTTGTCCCCACCTCAAACTTGTGCTGCCCTGATACACCCTAGGCAGCCCTACAAACTGACATCAGGAACCTGGACTGCTGAGTTTTCTTTCCCAGGGAAAATGGAAAAAGGATGTGTCCTGGGGCCCCTGGCCCTGACTGCAAAAAATCCTTATATTGAAGGATGGACCCCACAGCGAAGCTGTGCCCACCTTAATCTTGTACTGCCCTGATAGACCCAAGGGAGCCCTACAAACTGACATCAGGAACCTGGACTGCTGAGTTTTCTTTCCCAGAGAAAATGGAAAAAGAATGTGCCCAGGGGCCCCTGGCCCTGGGCAGGGCACTGACTGCAAAAAATCCTTATATCGAACGATGGACCCCACACCGAAGTTGTCCCCACCTCAAACTTGTGCTGCCCATATAGACCCAAGGGAACCCTACAAACTGACATCAGGAACCTGGACTGCTGAGTTTTCTTTCCCAGGGAAAATGGAAAAAGGATGTGCCCAGGGGCCCCTGGCCCTGGGCCCCTGGCCCTGACTGCAAAAAATCCTTATATCGAAGGATGTAGCCCAGACCGAAGTTGTCCCCACCTCAAACTTGTGCTGCCCTGATAGACCCAAGGGAGCCCTACAAACTGACATAAGGAACCTGGACTGCTGAGTTTTCTTTCCCAGGGAAAATGGATAAAGGATGTGCCCAGGGGCCCCTGGACCTGGGCTTTGACCTCACTGCAAAAAATCCTTATATGGAAGGATGGACCCCACACCGAAGTTGTCCCCACCTCAAACTTGTGCTGCCCTGATAGACCCAAGGCAGCCCTACAAACTGACATCAGGAACCTGGACTGCTGAGTTTTCTTTCCCAGGGAAAATGGAAAAAGGATGTGCCCAGGGGCCCCTGGCCCTGACTGCAAAAAATCCTTATATCGAAGGATGGACCCCACACCGAAGTTGTCCCCACCTCAAACTTGTGCTGCCCTGATAGATCCAAGGGAGCCCTACAAACTGACATCAGGAACCTGGACTGCTGAGTTTTCTTTCCCAGGGAAAATGGAAAAAGGTTGCGCCCAGGGGCCGGTGGCCTTGGGCAGGGACCTCACTACAAGAAATCCTTATATGGAAGGATGGACCCCACACCGAAGTTGTCCCCACCTCAAACTTTTGCTGCCCTGATAGACCCAAGGGAGCCCTACAAACTGACATCAGGAACCTGGACTGCTGAGTTTTCTTTCCCAGGGAAAATGGAAAAAGGATGTGCCCAGGGGCCCCTGGCCCTCACTGCAAAAAATCCTTATATGGAAGGATGGACCCCACACCGAAGTTCTCCCCACCTCAAACTTGTGCTGCCCTGATAGACCCAAGGGAGCCCTACAAACTGACATCAGGAACCTGGACTGCTGAGTTTTCTTTCCCAGGGAAAATGGAAAAAGGATGTGCCCAGGGGCCCCTGGCCATGACTGCAAAAAATCCTTATATCGAAGGATGGACCCCACACCGAAGTTGTCCCCACCTCAAACTTGTGCTACCCTGATAGACCCAAGGGAGCCCTACAAACTGACATCAGGAACCTGGACTGCTGAGTTTTCTTTCCCAGGGAAAATGGAAAAAGGATGTGCCCAGGGGCCCCTGGCCCTGACTGCAAAAAATCCTTATATCGAAGGATGGACCCCACACCGAAGTTGTCCCCACCTCAAACTTGTGCTGCCCTGATAGACCCAAGGGAGCCCTACAAACTGACATCAGGAACCTGGACTGCTGAGTTTTCTTTCCCAGGGAAAATGGAAAAAGGATGTGCCCAGGGTCCCCTAGCCCTGGACAGGGCCCTCACTACAAAAAATCCTTATATCGAAGGATGGACCCCACACCGAAGTTGTCCCCACCTCAAACTTGTGCTGCCCTGATAGACCCAAGGGAGCCCTACAAACTGACATCAGGAACCTGGACTGCTGAGTTTTCTTTCCCAGGGAAAATGGAAAAAGGATGTGCCCAGGGGCCCCTGGCCCTGACTGCAAAAAATCCTTATATCGAAGGATGGACCCCACACCGAAGTTGTCCCCACCTCAAACTTGTGCTGCCCTGATAGACCCAAGGGAGCCCTACAAACTGACATCAGGAACCTGGACTGCTGAGTTTTCTTTCCCAGGGAAAATGGAAAAAGGATGTGCCCAGGGTCCCCTAGCCCTGGACAGGGCCCTCACTACAAAAAATCCTTATATCGAAGGATGGACCCCACACCGAAGTTGTCCCCACCTCAAACTTGTGCTGCCCTGATAGACCCAAGGGAGCCCTACAAACTGACATCAGGAACCTGGACTGCTGAGTTTTCTTTCCCAGGGAAAATGGAAAAAGGATGTGCCCAGGGGCCCCTGGCCCTGACTGCAAAGAATCCATATGTCAAAGGATGGACCCCACACCGAAGTTGTCCCCACCTCAAACTTGTGCTGCCCTGATAGACCCAAGGGAGCCCTACAAACTGACATCAGGAACCTGGACTGCTGAGTTTTCTTTCCCAGGGAAAATGGAAAAAGGTTGTGCCCAGGGGCCCCTGGCCCTGTCTGCAAAGAATCCTTATATCGAAGGATGGACCCCACACCGAAGTTCTCCCCACCTCAAACTTGTGCTGCCCTGATACACCCAAGGGAGCCCTACAAACTGACATCAGGAACCTGGACTGCTGAGTTTTCTTTCCCAGGGAAAATGGCCAAAGGATGTGCCCTGGGGCCCCTGGCCCTGACTGCAAAAAATCCTTATATCGAAGGATGGACCCCACACCAAAGTTGTCCCCACCTCAAACTTGTGCTGCCCTGATAGACCCAAGGGAGCCCTACAAACTGACATCAGGAACCTGGACTGCTGAGTTTTCTTTCCCAGGGAAAATGGATAAAGGATGTGCCCAGGGGCCCCTGGACCTGGGCTTTGACCTCACTGCAAAAAATCCTTATATGGAAGGATGGACCCCACACCGAAGTTGTCCCCACCTCAAACTTGTGCTGCCCTGATAGACCCAAGGGAGCCCTACAAACTGACATCAGGAACCTGGACTGCTGAGTTTTCTTTCCCAGGGAAAATGGAAAAAGGTTGTGCCCAGGGGCCCCTGGCCCTGACTGCAAAAAATCCTTATATCGAAGGATGGACCCCACACCGAAGTTGTCCCCACCTCAAACTTGTGCTGCCCTGATACACCCAAGGGAGCCCTACAAACTGACATCAGGAACCTGGACTGCTGAGTTTTCTTTCCCAGGGAAAATGGAAAAAGGATGTGCCCAGGGGCCCCTGGCCCTGACTGCAAAAAATCCTTATATCGAAGGATAGACCCCACACCGAAGTTGTCCCCACCTCAAACTTGTGCTGCCCTGATAGACCCAAGGGAGCCCTACAAACTGACATCAGGAACCTGGACTGCTGAGTTTTCTTTCCCAGGGAAAATAGAAAAAGGATGTGCCCAGGGGCCCCTGGCCCTGTGCTGGGCCCTCACTGCAAAAAATCCTTATATCGAAGGATGGACCCCACACCGAAGTTGTCCCCACCTCAAACTTGTGCTGCCCTGATAGACCCAAGGGAGCCCTACAAACTGACATCAGGAACCTGGACTGCTGAGTTTTCTTTCCCAGGGAAAATGGAAAAAGGATGTGCCCAGGGGCCCCTGGCCCTGTCTGCAAAGAATCCTTATATCGAAGGATGGACCCCACACCGAAGTTGTCCCCACCTCAAACTTGTGCTGCCCTGATAGACCCAAGGGAGCCCTACAAACTGACATCAGGAACCTGGACTGCTGAGTTTTCTTTCCCAGGGAAAATGGAAAAAGGATGTGCCCAGGGGCCCCTGGCCCTGACTGCAAAAAATCCTTATACTGAAGGATGGACCCCACACCGAAGTTGTCCCCACCTCAAACTTGTGCTGCCCTGATACACCCTAGGCAGCCCTACAAACTGACATCAGGAACCTGGACTGCTGAGTTTTCTTTCCCAGGGAAAATGGAAAAAGGATGTCCCCAGTGGCCCCTGCCCCAGGGCTGCGACCTCACTGCAAAGAATCCTTATATCGAAGAATGGACCCCACACCGAAGTTGTCCCCACCTCAAACTTGTGCTGCCCTGATACACCCAAGGGAGCCCTACAAACTGACATCAGGAACCTGGACTGCTGAGTTTTCTTTCCCAGGGAAAATGGAAAAAGGATGTGCCCAGGGGCCCCTGGCCCTGACTGCAAAAAATCCTTATATTGAAGGATGGACCCCACAGCGAAGCTCTGCCCACCTTAATCTTGTACTGCCCTGATAGACCCAAGGCAGCCCTACAAACTGACATCAGGAACCTGGACTGCTGAGTTTTCTTTCCCAGAGAAAATGGAAAAAGAATATGCCCAGGGGCCCCTGGCCCTGGGCAGGGCCCTGACTGCAAAAATTCCTTATATCGAAGGATGGACCCCACACCGAAATTGTCCCCACCTCAAACTTGTGCTACCCTGATAGACCCAAGGGAGCCCTACAAACTGACATCAGGAACCTGGACTGCTGAGTTTTCTTTCCCAGGGAAAATGGAAAAAGGATGTGCCCAGGGGCCCCTGGCCCTGTCTGCAAAGAATCCTTATATCGAAGGATGGACCCCACACCGAAGTTGTCCCCACCTCAAACTTGTGCTGCCCTGATACACCCAAGGGAGCCCTACAAACTGACATCAGGAACCTGGACTGCTGAGTTTTCTTTCCCAGGGAAAATGGAAAAAGGATGTGCCCAGGGGCCCCTGGCCCTGACTGCAAAAAATCCTTATATTGAAGGATGGACCCCACACCGAAGTTGTCCCCACCTCAAACTTGTGCTGCCCTGATAGACCCAAGGGAGCCCTACAAACTGACATCAGGAACCTGGACTGCTGAGTTTTCTTTCCCAGGGAAAATGGAAAAAGGATGTGTCCTGGGGCCCCTGGCCCTGACTGCAAAAAATCCTTATATTGAAGGATGGACCCCACAGCGAAGCTGTGCCCACCTTAATCTTGTACTGCCCTGATAGACCCAAGGGAGCCCTACAAACTGACATCAGGAACCTGGACTGCTGAGTTTTCTTTCCCAGGGAAAATGGAAAAAGGATGTGCCCAGGGGCCCCTGGCCCTGGGCAGGACGCTGACTGCAAAAAATCCTTATATCGAAGGATGGACCCCACACCGAAGTTGTCCCCACCTCAAACTTGTGCTGCCCAGATAGACCCAAGGGAACCCTACAAACTGACATCAGGAACCTGGACTGCTGAGTTTTCTTTCCCAGGGAAAATGGAAAAAGGATGTGCCCAGGGGCCCCTGGCCCTGGGCCCCTGGCCCTGACTGCAAAAAATCCTTATATCGAAGGATGTAGCCCAGACCGAAGTTGTCCCCACCTCAAAATTCTGCTGCCCTGATAGACCCAAGGGAGCCCTACAAACTGACATAAGGAACCTGGACTGCTGAGTTTTCTTTCCCAGGGAAAATGGATAAAGGATGTGCCCAGGGGCCCCTGGACCTGGGCTTTGACCTCACTGCAAAAAATCCTTATATGGAAGGATGGACCCCACACCGAAGTTGTCCCCACCTCAAACTTGTGCTGCCCTGATAGACCCAAGGCAGCCCTACAAACTGACATCAGGAACCTGGACTGCTGAGTTTTCTTTCCCAGGGAAAATGGAAAAAGGATGTGCCCAGGGGCCCCTGGCCCTGACTGCAAAAAATCCTTATATCGAAGGATGGACCCCACACCGAAGTTGTCCCCACCTCAAACTTGTGCTGCCCTGATAGATCCAAGGGAGCCCTACAAACTGACATCAGGAACCTGGACTGCTGAGTTTTCTTTCCCAGGGAAAATGGAAAAAGGTTGTGCCCAGGGGCCGGTGGCCTTGGGCAGGGACCTCACTACAAGAAATCCTTATATGGAAGGATGGACCCCACACCGAAGTTGTCCCCACCTCAAACTTTTGCTGCCCTGATAGACCCAAGGGAGCCCTACAAACTGACATCAGGAACCTGGACTGCTGAGTTTTCTTTCCCAGGGAAAATGGAAAAAGGATGTGCCCAGGGGCCCCTGGCCCTCACTGCAAAAAATCCTTATATGGAAGGATGGACCCCACACCGAAGTTCTCCCCACCTCAAACTTGTGCTGCCCTGATAGACCCAAGGGAGCCCTACAAACTGACATCAGGAACCTGGACTGCTGAGTTTTCTTTCCCAGGGAAAATGGAAAAAGGATGTGCCCAGGGGCCCCTGGCCATGACTGCAAAAAATCCTTATATCGAAGGATGGACCCCACACCGAAGTTGTCCCCACCTCAAACTTGTGCTACCCTGATAGACCCAAGGGAGCCCTACAAACTGACATCAGGAACCTGGACTGCTGAGTTTTCTTTCCCAGGGAAAATGGAAAAAGGATGTGCCCAGGGGCCCCTGGCCCTGACTGCAAAAAATCCTTATATCGAAGGATGGACCCCACACCGAAGTTGTCCCCACCTCAAACTTGTGCTGCCCTGATAGACCCAAGGGAGCCCTACAAACTGACATCAGGAACCTGGACTGCTGAGTTTTCTTTCCCAGGGAAAATGGAAAAAGGATGTGCCCAGGGGCCCCTGGCCCTGACTGCAAAAAATCCTTATATCGAAGGATGGACCCCACACCGAAGTTGTCCCCACCTCAAACTTGTGCTGCCCTGATAGACCCAAGGGAGCCCTACAAACTGACATCAGGAACCTGGACTGCTGAGTTTTCTTTCCCAGGGAAAATGGAAAAAGGATGTGCCCAGGGTCCCCTAGCCCTGGACAGGGCCCTCACTACAAAAAATCCTTATATCGAAGGATGGACCCCACACCGAAGTTGTCCCCACCTCAAACTTGTGCTGCCCTGATAGACCCAAGGGAGCCCTACAAACTGACATCAGGAACCTGGACTGCTGAGTTTTCTTTCCCAGGGAAAATGGAAAAAGGATGTGCCCAGGGGCCCCTGGCCCTGACTGCAAAGAATCCATATGTCAAAGGATGGACCCCACACCGAAGTTGTCCCCACCTCAAACTTGTGCTGTCCTGATACACCCAAGGGAGCCCTACAAACTGACATCAGGAACCTGGACTGCTGAGTTTTCTTTCCCAGGGAAAATGGAAAAAGGATGTGCCCAGGGGCCCCTGGCCCTGACTGCAAAGAATCCTTTTATGGAAGGATGGACCCCACACCGAAGTTGTCCCCACCTCAAAGTTGTGCTGCCCTGATAGACCCAAGTGAGCCCTACAGACTGACATCAGGAACCTGGACTGCTGAGTTTTCTTTCCCAGGGAAAATGGAAAAAGGATGTGCCCAGGGGCCCCTGGCCCTGGGCCCCTGGCCCTGACTGCAAAAAATCCTTATATCGAAGGATGTAGCCCAGACCGAAGTTGTCCCCACCTCAAAATTCTGCTGCCCTGATAAACCCAAGGGAGCCCTACAAACTGACATAAGGAACCTGGACTGCTGAGTTTTCTTTCCCAGGGAAAATGGATAAAGGATGTGCCCAGGGGTCCCTGGACCTGGGCTTTGACCTCACTGCAAAAAATCCTTATATGGAAGGATGGACCCCACACCGAAGTTGTCCCCACCTCAAACTTGTGCTGCCCTGATAGACCCAAGGGAGCCCTACAAACTGACATCAGGAACCTGGACTGCTGAGTTTTCTTTCCCAGGGAAAATGGAAAAAGGTTGTGCCCAGGGGCCGGTGGCCTTGGGCAGGGACCTCACTACAAGAAATCCTTATATGGAAGGATGGACCCCACACCGAAGTTGTCCCCACCTCAAACTTGTGCTGCCCTGATACACCCAAGGGAGCCCTACAAACTGACATCAGGAACCTGGACTGCTGAGTTTTCTTTCCCAGGGAAAATGGAAAAAGGATGTGCCCAGGGTCCCCTAGCCCTGGACAGGGCCCTCACTACAAAAAATCCTTATATCGAAGGATGGACCCCACACCGAAGTTGTCCCCACCTCAAACTTGTGCTGCCCTGATACACCCAAGGGAGCCCTACAAACTGACATCAGGAACCTGGACTGCTGAGTTTTCTTTCCCAGGGAAAATGGAAAAAGGATGTGCCCAGGGGCCCGTGGCCCTGACTGCAAAGAATCCTTATATCAACGGATGGAGCCCAGACCGAAGTTGTCCCCACCTCAAACTTGTGCTGCCCTGATAGACCCAAGGGAGCCCTACAAACTGACATCAGGAACCTGGACTGCTGAGTTTTCTTTCCCAGGGAAAATGGAAAAAGGATGTGCCCAGGGGCCGCTGGCCCTGGGCCCCTGGCCCAGACTGCAAAAAATCCTTATATCGAAGGATGGACCCCACACCAAAGTTGTCCCCACCTCAAACTTGTGCTGCCCTGATAGATCCAAGGGAGCCCTACAAACTGACATCAGGAACCTGGACTGCTGAGTTTTCTTTCCCAGGGAAAATGGCCAAAGGATGTGCCCAGGGGCCCCTGGCCATGACTGCAAAGAATCCTTATATCGAAGGATGGACCCCAGACCGAAGTTGTCCCCACCTCAAAGTTGTGCTGCCCTGATAGACCCAAGTGAGCCCTACAGACTGATATCAGGAACCTGGACTGCTGAGTTTTCTTTCCCAGGGAAAATGGAAAAAGGATGTGCTCAGGGGCCCCTGGCCCTGGGCCCCTGGCCCTGACTGCAAAAAATCCTTATATCGAAGGATGTAGCCCAGACCGAAGTTGTCCCCACCTCAAAATTCTGCTGACCTGATAGACCCAAGGGAGCCCTACAAACTGACATCAGGAACCTGGACTGCTGAGTTTTCTTTCCCAGGGAAAATGGATAAAGGATGTGCCCAGGGGCCCCTGGACCTGGGCTTTGACCTCACTGCAAAAAATCCTTATATGGAAGGATGGACCCCACACCGAAGTTGTCCCCACCTCAAACTTGTGCTGCCCTGATAGACCCAAGGGAGCCCTACAAACTGACATCAGGAACCTGGACTGCTGAGTTTTCTTTCCCAGGGAAAATGGAAAAAGGTTGTGCCCAGGGGCCCCTGGCCCTGTCTGCAAAAAATCCTTATATCGAAGGATGGACCCCACACCGAAGTTGTCCCCACCTCAAACTTGTGCTGCCCTGATACACCCAAGGGAGCCCTACAAACTGACATCAGGAACCTGGACTGCTGAGTTTTCTTTCCCAGGGAAAATGGAAAAAGGATGTGCCCAGGGGCCCCTGGCCCTGACTGCAAAAAATCCTTATATCGAAGGATAGACCCCACACCGAAGTTGTCCCCACCTCAAACTTGTGCTGCCCTGATAGACCCAAGGGAGCCCTACAAACTGACATCAGGAACCTGGACTGCTGAGTTTTCTTTCCCAGGGAAAATGGAAAAAGGATGTGCCCAGGGGCCCCTGGCCCTGTCTGCAAAGAATCCTTATATCGAAGGATGGACCCCACACCGAAGTTGTCCCCACCTCAAACTTGTGCTGCCCTGATAGACCCAAGGGAGCCCTACAAACTGACATCAGGAACCTGGACTGCTGAGTTTTCTTTCCCAGGGAAAATGGAAAAAGGATGTGCCCAGGGGCCCCTGGCCCTGACTGCAAAAAATCCTTATATTGAAGGATGGACCCCACACCGAAGTTGTCCCCACCTCAAACTTGTGCTGCCCTGATACACCCTAGGCAGCCCTACAAACTGACATCAGGAACCTGGACTGCTGAGTTTTCTTTCCCAGGGAAAATGGAAAAAGGATGTCCCCAGGGGCCCCTGCCCCAGGGCTGCGACCTCACTGCAAAGAATCCTTATATCGAAGAATGGACCCCACACCGAAGTTGTCCCCACCTCAAACTTGTGCTGCCCTGATACACCCAAGGGAGCCCTACAAACTGACATCAGGAACCTGGACTGCTGAGTTTTCTTTCCCAGGGAAAATGGAAAAAGGATGTGCCCAGGGGCCCCTGGCCCTGACTGCAAAAAATCCTTATATTGAAGGATGGACCCCACAGCGAAGCTGTGCCCACCTTAATCTTGTACTGCCCTGATAGACCCAAGGCAGCCCTACAAACTGACATCAGGAACCTGGACTGCTGAGTTTTCTTTCCCAGAGAAAATGGAAAAAGAATATGCCCAGGGGCCCCTGGCCCTGGGCAGGGCCCTGACTGCAAAAAATCCTTATATCGAAGGATGGACCCCACACCGAAGTTGTCCCCACCTCAAACTTGTGCTACCCTGATAGACCCAAGGGAGCCCTACAAACTGACATCAGGAACCTGGACTGCTGAGTTTTCTTTCCCAGGGAAAATGGAAAAAGGATGTGCCCAGGGGGCCCTGGCCCTGTCTGCAAAGAATCCTTATATCGAAGGATGGACCCCACACCGAAGTTGTCCCCACCTCAAACTTGTGCTGCCCTGATACACCCAAGGGAGCCCTACAAACTGACATCAGGAACCTGGACTGCTGAGTTTTCTTTCCCAGGGAAAATGGAAAAAGGATGTGCCCAGGGGCCCCTGGCCCTGACTGCAAAAAATCCTTATATTGAAGGATGGACCCCACACCGAAGTTGTCCCCACCTCAAACTTGTGCTGCCCTGATACACCCTAGGCAGCCCTACAAACTGACATCAGGAACCTGGACTGCTGAGTTTTCTTTCCCAGGGAAAATGGAAAAAGGATGTGTCCTGGGGCCCCTGGCCCTGACTGCAAAAAATCCTTATATTGAAGGATGGACCCCACAGCGAAGCTGTGCCCACCTTAATCTTGTACTGCCCTGATAGACCCAAGGGAGCCCTACAAACTGACATCAGGAACCTGGACTGCTGAGTTTTCTTTCCCAGAGAAAATGGAAAAAGAATGTGCCCAGGGGCCCCTGGCCCTGGGCAGGGCGCTGACTGCAAAAAATCCTTATATCGAAGGATGGACCCCACACCGAAGTTGTCCCCACCTCAAACTTGTGCTGCCCAGATAGACCCAAGGGAACCCTACAAACTGACATCAGGAACCTGGACTGCTGAGTTTTCTTTCCCAGGGAAAATGGAAAAAGGATGTGCCCAGGGGCCCCTGGCCCTGGGCCCCTGGCCCTGACTGCAAAAAATCCTTATATCGAAGGATGTAGCCCAGACCGAAGTTGTCCCCACCTCAAAATTCTGCTGCCCTGATAGACCCAAGGGAGCCCTACAAACTGACATAAGGAACCTGGACTGCTGAGTTTTCTTTCCCAGGGAAAATGGATAAAGGATGTGCCCAGGGGCCCCTGGACCTGGGCTTTGACCTCACTGCAAAAAATCCTTATATGGAAGGATGGACCCCACACCGAAGTTGTCCCCACCTCAAACTTGTGCTGCCCTGATAGACCCAAGGCAGCCCTACAAACTGACATCAGGAACCTGGACTGCTGAGTTTTCTTTCCCAGGGAAAATGGAAAAAGGATGTGCCCAGGGGCCCCTGGCCCTGACTGCAAAAAATCCTTATATCGAAGGATAGACCCCACACCGAAGTTGTCCCCACCTCAAACTTGTGCTGCCCTGATAGATCCAAGGGAGCCCTACAAACTGACATCAGGAACCTGGACTGCTGAGTTTTCTTTCCCAGGGAAAATGGAAAAAGGATGTGCCCAGGGGCCCCTGGCCATGACTGCAAAAAATCCTTATATCGAAGGATGGACCCCACACCGAAGTTGTCCCCACCTCAAACTTGTGCTGCCCTGATAGACCCAAGGGAGCCCTACAAACTGACATCAGGAACCTGGACTGCTGAGTTTTCTTTCCCAGGGAAAATGGAAAAAGGATGTGCCCAGGGTCCCCTAGCCCTGGACAGGGCCCTCACTACAAAAAATCCTTATATCGAAGGATGGACCCCACACCGAAGTTGTCCCCACCTCAAACTTGTGCTGCCCTGATAGACCCAAGGGAGCCCTACAAACTGACATCAGGAACCTGGACTGCTGAGTTTTCTTTCCCAGGGAAAATGGAAAAAGGATGTGCCCAGGGGCCCCTGGCCCTGACTGCAAAAAATCCTTATATCGAAGGATGGACCCCACACCGAAGTTGTCCCCACCTCAAACTTGTGCTGCCCTGATAGACCCAAGGGAGCCCTACAAACTGACATCAGGAACCTGGACTGCTGAGTTTTCTTTCCCAGGGAAAATGGAAAAAGGATGTGCCCAGGGTCCCCTAGCCCTGGACAGGGCCCTCACTACAAAAAATCCTTATATCGAAGGATGGACCCCACACCGAAGTTGTCCCCACCTCAAACTTGTGCTGCCCTGATAGACCCAAGGGAGCCCTACAAACTGACATCAGGAACCTGGACTGCTGAGTTTTCTTTCCCAGGGAAAATGGAAAAAGGATGTGCCCAGGGGCCCCTGGCCCTGACTGCAAAGAATCCATATGTCAAAGGATGGACCCCACACCGAAGTTGTCCCCACCTCAAACTTGTGCTGCCCTGATAGACCCAAGGGAGCCCTACAAACTGACATCAGGAACCTGGACTGCTGAGTTTTCTTTCCCAGGGAAAATGGAAAAAGGTTATGCCCTGGGGCCGCTGGCCTTGGGCAGGGACCTCACTGCAAAAAATCCTTATATGGAAGGATGGACCCCACACCGAAGTTGTCCCCACCTCAAACTTGTGCTGCCCTGATAGACCCAAGGGAGCCCTACAAACTGACATCAGGAACCTGGACTGCTGAGTTTTCTTTCCCAGGGAAAATGGAAAAAGGTTGTGCCCAGGGGCCCCTGGCCCTGACTGCAAAAAATCCTTATATCGAAGGATGGACCCCACACCGAAGTTGTCCCCACCTCAAACTTGTGCTGCCCTGATACACCCAAGGGAGCCCTACAAACTGACATCAGGAACCTGGACTGCTGAGTTTTCTTTCCCAGGGAAAATGGAAAAAGGATGTGCCCAGGGGCCCCTGGCCCTGACTGCAAAAAATCCTTATATCGAAGGATAGACCCCACACCGAAGTTGTCCCCACCTCAAACTTGTGCTGCCCTGATAGACCCAAGGGAGCCCTACAAACTGACATCAGGAACCTGGACTGCTGAGTTTTCTTTCCCAGGGAAAATAGAAAAAGGATGTGCCCAGGGGCCCCTGGCCCTGTGCTGGGCCCTCACTGCAAAAAATCCTTATATCGAAGGATGGACCCCACACCGAAGTTGTCCCCACCTCAAACTTGTGCTGCCCTGATAGACCCAAGGGAGCCCTACAAACTGACATCAGGAACCTGGACTGCTGAGTTTTCTTTCCCAGGGAAAATGGAAAAAGGATGTGCCCAGGGGCCCCTGGCCCTGTCTGCAAAGAATCCTTATATCGAAGGATGGACCCCACACCGAAGTTGTCCCCACCTCAAACTTGTGCTGCCCTGATACACCCAAGGGAGCCCTACAAACTGACATCAGGAACCTGGACTGCTGAGTTTTCTTTCCCAGGGAAAATGGAAAAAGGATGTGCCCAGGGGCCCCTGGACCTGGGCTTTGACCTCACTGCAAAAAATCCTTATATGGAAGGATGGACCCCACACCGAAGTTGTCCCCACCTCAAACTTGTGCTGCCCTGATACACCCTAGGCAGCCCTACAAACTGACATCAGGAACCTGGACTGCTGAGTTTTCTTTCCCAGGGAAAATGGAAAAAGGTTGTGCCCAGGGGCCGGTGGCCTTGGGCAGGGACCTCACTACAAGAAATCCTTATATGGAAGGATGGACCCCACACCGAAGTTGTCCCCACCTCAAACTTTTGCTGCCCTGATAGACCCAAGGGAGCCCTACAAACTGACATCAGGAACCTGGACTGCTGAGTTTTCTTTCCCAGGGAAAATGGAAAAAGGATGTGCCCAGGGGCCCCTGGCCCTGACTGCAAAAAATCCTTATATGGAAGGATGGACCCCACACCGAAGTTCTCCCCACCTCAAACTTGTGCTGCCCTGATAGACCCAAGGGAGCCCTACAAACTGACATCAGGAACCTGGACTGCTGAGTTTTCTTTCCCAGGGAAAATGGAAAAAGGATGTGCCCAGGGGCCCCTGGCCATGACTGCAAAAAATCCTTATATCGAAGGATGGACCCCACACCGAAGTTGTCCCCACCTCAAACTTGTGCTACCCTGATAGACCCAAGGGAGCCCTACAAACTGACATCAGGAACCTGGACTGCTGAGTTTTCTTTCCCAGGGAAAATGGAAAAAGGATGTGCCCAGGGGCCCCTGGCCCTGACTGCAAAAAATCCTTATATCGAAGGATGGACCCCACACCGAAGTTGTCCCCACCTCAAACTTGTGCTGCCCTGATAGACCCAAGGGAGCCCTACAAACTGACATCAGGAACCTGGACTGCTGAGTTTTCTTTCCCAGGGAAAATGGAAAAAGGTTGTGCCCAGGGGCCGGTGGCCTTGGGCAGGGACCTCACTACAAGAAATCCTTATATGGAAGGATGGACCCCACACCGAAGTTGTCCCCACCTCAAACTTTTGCTGCCCTGATAGACCCAAGGGAGCCCTACAAACTGACATCAGGAACCTGGACTGCTGAGTTTTCTTTCCCAGGGAAAATGGAAAAAGGATGTGCCCAGGGGCCCCTGGCCCTCACTGCAAAAAATCCTTATATGGAAGGATGGACCCCACACCGAAGTTCTCCCCACCTCAAACTTGTGCTGCCCTGATAGACCCAAGGGAGCCCTACAAACTGACATCAGGAACCTGGACTGCTGAGTTTTCTTTCCCAGGGAAAATGGAAAAAGGATGTGCCCAGGGGCCCCTGGCCATGACTGCAAAAAATCCTTATATCGAAGGATGGACCCCACACCGAAGTTGTCCCCACCTCAAACTTGTGCTGCCCTGATAGACCCAAGGGAGCCCTACAAACTGACATCAGGAACCTGGACTGCTGAGTTTTCTTTCCCAGGGAAAATGGAAAAAGGATGTGCCCAGGGGCCCCTGGCCCTGACTGCAAAAAATCCTTATATCGAAGGATGGACCCCACACCGAAGTTGTCCCCACCTCAAACTTGTGCTGCCCTGATAGACCCAAGGGAGCCCTACAAACTGACATCAGGAACCTGGACTGCTGAGTTTTCTTTCCCAGGGAAAATGGAAAAAGGATGTGCCCAGGGTCCCCTAGCCCTGGACAGGGCCCTCACTACAAAAAATCCTTATATCGAAGGATGGACCCCACACCGAAGTTGTCCCCACCTCAAACTTGTGCTGCCCTGATAGACCCAAGGGAGCCCTACAAACTGACATCAGGAACCTGGACTGCTGAGTTTTCTTTCCCAGGGAAAATGGAAAAAGGATGTGCCCAGGGGCCCCTGGCCCTGACTGCAAAAAATCCTTATATCGAAGGATGGACCCCACACCGAAGTTGTCCCCACCTCAAACTTGTGCTGCCCTGATAGACCCAAGGGAGCCCTACAAACTGACATCAGGAACCTGGACTGCTGAGTTTTCTTTCCCAGGGAAAATGGAAAAAGGATGTGCCCAGGGTCCCCTAGCCCTGGACAGGGCCCTCACTACAAAAAATCCTTATATCGAAGGATGGACCCCACACCGAAGTTGTCCCCACCTCAAACTTGTGCTGCCCTGATAGACCCAAGGGAGCCCTACAAACTGACATCAGGAACCTGGACTGCTGAGTTTTCTTTCCCAGGGAAAATGGAAAAAGGATGTGCCCAGGGGCCCCTGGCCCTGACTGCAAAGAATCCATATGTCAAAGGATGGACCCCACACCGAAGTTGTCCCCACCTCAAACTTGTGCTGCCCTGATAGACCCAAGGGAGCCCTACAAACTGACATCAGGAACCTGGACTGCTGAGTTTTCTTTCCCAGGGAAAATGGAAAAAGGTTGTGCCCAGGGGCCCCTGGCCCTGTCTGCAAAGAATCCTTATATCAAAGGATGGACCCCACACCGAAGTTCTCCCCACCTCAAACTTGTGCTGCCCTGATACACCCAAGGGAGCCCTACAAACTGACATCAGGAACCTGGACTGCTGAGTTTTCTTTCCCAGGGAAAATGGAAAAAGGATGTGCCCAGGGGCCCCTGGCCCTGACTGCAAAAAATCCTTATATTGAAGGATGGACCCCACACCGAAGTTGTCCCCACCTCAAACTTGTGCTGCCCTGATACACCCTAGGCAGCCCTACAAACTGACATCAGGAACCTGGACTGCTGAGTTTTCTTTCCCAGGGAAAATGGCCAAAGGATGTGCCCTGGGGCCCCTGGCCCTGACTGCAAAAAATCCTTATATCGAAGGATGGACCCCACACCAAAGTTGTCCCCACCTCAAACTTGTGCTGCCCTGATAGACCCAAGGGAGCCCTACAAACTGACATCAGGAACCTGGACTGCTGAGTTTTCTTTCCCAGGGAAAATGGAAAAAGGATGTGCCCTGGGGCCCCTGGCCCTGACTGCAAAAAATCCTTATATCGAAGGATGCACCCCACACCGAAGTTGTCCCCACCTCAAACTTGTGCTGCCCTGATAGACCCAAGGGAGCCCTACAAACTGACATCAGGAACCTGGACTGCTGAGTTTTCTTTCCCAGGGAAAATGGAAAAAGGTTATGCCCTGGGGCCGCTGGCCTTGGGCAGGGACCTCACTACAAAAAATCCTTAAATCGAAGGATGGACCCCACACCGAAGTTGTCCCCACCTCAAACTTGTACTACCCTGATAGACCCAAGGGAGCCCTACAAACTGACATCAGGAACCTGGACTGCTGAGTTTTCTTTCCCAGGGAAAATGGAAAAAGGATGTGCCCAGGGGCCCCTGGCCCTGACTGCAAAGAATCCTTTTATGGAAGGATGGACCCCACACCGAAGTTGTCCCCACCTCAAAGTTGTGCTGCCCTGATAGACCCAAGTGAGCCCTACAGACTGACATCAGGAACCTGGACTGCTGAGTTTTCTTTCCCAGGGAAAATGGAAAAAGGATGTGCCCAGGGGCCCCTGGCCCTGGGCCCCTGGCCCTGACTGCAAAAAATCCTTATATCGAAGGATGTAGCCCAGACCGAAGTTGTCCCCACCTCAAAATTCTGCTGCCCTGATAGACCCAAGGGAGCCCTACAAACTGACATAAGGAACCTGGACTGCTGAGTTTTCTTTCCCAGGGAAAATGGATAAAGGATGTGCCCAGGGGCCCCTGGACCTGGGCTTTGACCTCACTGCAAAAAATCCTTATATGGAAGGATGGACCCCACACGGAAGTTGTCCCCACCTCAAACTTGTGCTGCCCTGATAGACCCAAGGGAGCCCTACAAACTGACATCAGGAACCTGGACTGCTGAGTTTTCTTTCCCAGGGAAAATGGAAAAAGGTTGTGCCCAGGGGCCGGTGGCCTTGGGCAGGGACCTCACTACAAGAAATCCTTATATGGAAGGATGGACCCCACACCGAAGTTGTCCCCACCTCAAACTTTTGCTGCCCTGATAGACCCAAGGGAGCCCTACAAACTGACATCAGGAACCTGGACTGCTGAGTTTTCTTTCCCAGGGAAAATGGAAAAAGGATGTGCCCAGGGTCCCCTGGCCCTCACGGCAAAAAATCCTTATATGGAAGGATGGACCCCACACCGAAGTTCTCCCCACCTCAAACTTGTGCTGCCCTGATAGACCCAAGGGAGCCCTACAAACTGACATCAGGAACCTGGACTGCTGAGTTTTCTTTCCCAGGGAAAATGGAAAAAGGATGTGCCCAGGGGCCCCTGGCCATGACTGCAAAAAATCCTTATATCGAAGGATGGACCCCACACCGAAGTTGTCCCCACCTCAAACTTGTGCTGCCCTGATACACCCAAGGCAGCCCTACAAACTGACATCAGGAACCTGGACTGCTGAGTTTTCTTTCCCAGGGAAAATGGAAAAAGGATGTGCCCAGGGGCCCCTGGCCCTGACTGCAAAAAATCCTTATATCGAAGGATGGACCCCACACCGAAGTTGTCCCCACCTCAAACTTGTGCTGCCCTGATAGACCCAAGGGAGCCCTACAAACTGACATCAGGAACCTGGACTGCTGAGTTTTCTTTCCCAGGGAAAATGGAAAAAGGATGTGCCCAGGGGCCCCTAGCCCTGGACAGGGCCCTCACTACAAAAAATCCTTATATCGAAGGATGGACCCCACACGGAAGTTGTCCCCACCTCAAACTTGTGCTGCCCTGATAGACCCAAGGGAGCCCTACAAACTGACATCAGGAACCTGGACTGCTGAGTTTTCTTTCCCAGAGAAAATGGAAAAAGGTTGTGCCCAGGGGCCGCTGGCCTTGGGCAGGGACCTCACTACAAAAAATCCTTATATCGAAGGATGGACCCCACACCGAAGTTGTCCCCACCTCAAACTTGTGCTACCCTGATAGACCCAAGGGAGCCCTACAAACTGACATCAGGAACCTGGACTGCTGAGTTTTCTTTCCCAGGGAAAATGGAAAAAGGATGTGCCCAGGGGCCCCTGGCCCTGACTGCAAAGAATCCATATGTCAAAGGATGGACCCCACACCGAAGTTGTCCCCACCTCAAACTTGTGCTGCCCTGATAGACCCAAGGGAGCCCTACAAACTGACATCAGGAACCTGGACTGCTGAGTTTTCTTTCCCAGGGAAAATGGAAAAAGGATGTGCCCAGGGGCCCCTGGCCCGGGGCCCCTGGCCCTGACTGCAAAAAATCCTTATATCGAAGGATGTAGCCCAGACCGAAGTTGTCCCCACCTCAAAATTCTGCTGCCCTGATAGACCCAAGGGAGCCCTACAAACTGACATAAGGAACCTGGACTGCTGAGTTTTCTTTCCCAGGGAAAATGGATAAAGGATGTGCCCAGGGGCCCCTGGACCTGGGCTTTGACCTCACTGCAAAAAATCCTTATATGGAAGGATGGACCCCACACCGAAGTTGTCCCCACCTCAAACTTGTGCTGCCCTGATAGACCCAAGGGAGCCCTACAAACTGACATCAGGAACCTGGACTGCTGAGTTTTCTTTCCCAGGGAAAATGGATAAAGGATGTGCCCAGGGGCCCCGGGCCCTGACTGCAAAAAATCCTTATATCGAAGGATGGACCCCACACCGAAGTTGTCCCCACCTCAAAGTTGTGCTGCCCTGATAGACCCAAGTGAGCCCTACAGACTGACATCAGGAACCTGGACTGCTGAGTTTTCTTTCCCAGGGAAAATGGAAAAAGGATGTGCCCAGGGGCCCCTGGCCCTGGGCCCCTGGCCCTGACTGCAAAAAATCCTTATATCGAAGGATGTAGCCCAGACCGAAGTTGTCCCCACCTCAAAATTCTGCTGCCCTGATAGACCCAAGGGAGCCCTACAAACTGACATAAGGAACCTGGACTGCTGAGTTTTCTTTCCCAGGGAAAATGGAAAAAGGATGTGCCCAGGGGCCCCTGGACCTGGGCTTTGACCTCACTGCAAAAAATCCTTATATGGAAGGATGGACCCCACACGGAAGTTGTCCCCACCTCAAACTTGTGCTGCCCTGATAGACCCAAGGGAGCCCTACAAACTGACATCAGGAACCTGGACTGCTGAGTTTTCTTTCCCAGGGAAAATAGAAAAAGGGTGTGCCCAGGGGCCCCTGGCCCTGACTGCAAAAAATCCTTATATCGAAGGATGGACCCCACACCGAAGTTGTCCCCACCTCAAACTTCTGCTGCCCTGATACACCCAAGGGAGCCCTACAAACTGACATCAGGAACCTGGACTGCTGAGTTTTCTTTCCCAGGGAAAATGGAAAAAGGTTGTGCCCAGGGGCCCCTGGCCCTGTCTGCAAAGAATCCTTATATCGAAGGATGGACCCCACACCGAAGTTCTCCCCACCTCAAACTTGTGCTGCCCTGATACACCCAAGGGAGCCCTACAAACTGACATCAGGAACCTGGACTGCTGAGTTTTCTTTCCCAGGGAAAATGGAAAAAGGATGTGCCCAGGGGCCCCTGGCCCTGACTGCAAAAAATCCTTATATTGAAGGATGGACCCCACACCGAAGTTGTCCCCACCTCAAACTTGTGCTGCCCTGATACACCCTAGGCAGCCCTACAAACTGACATCAGGAACCTGGACTGCTGAGTTTTCTTTCCCAGGGAAAATGGCCAAAGGTTGTGCCCTGGGGCCCCTGGCCCTGACTGCAAAAAATCCTTATATCGAAGGATGGACCCCACACCAAAGTTGTCCCCACCTCAAACTTGTGCTGCCCTGATAGACCCAAGGGAGCCCTACAAACTGACATCAGGAACCTGGACTGCTGAGTTTTCTTTCCCAGGGAAAATGGAAAAAGGATGTGCCCTGGGGCCCCTGGCCCTGACTGCAAAAAATCCTTATATCGAAGGATGCACCCCACACCGAAGTTGTCCCCACCTCAAACTTGTGCTGCCCTGATAGACCCAAGGGAGCCCTACAAACTGACATCAGGAACCTGGACTGCTGAGTTTTCTTTCCCAGGGAAAATGGAAAAAGGATGTGCCCAGGGGCCCCTGGCCCTGACTGCAAAAAATCCTTATATCGAAGGATGGACCCCACACCGAAGTTGTCCCCACCTCAAACTTGTGCTGCCCTGATAGACCCAAGGGAGCCCTACAAACTGACATCAGGAACCTGGACTGCTGAGTTTTCTTTCCCAGGGAAAATGGAAAAAGGATGTGCCCAGGGGCCCCTGGCCCTGACTGCAAAAAATCCTTATATCGAAGGATGGACCCCACACCGAAGTTGTCCCCACCTCAAACTTGTGCTACCCTGATAGACCCAAGGGAGCCCTACAAACTGACATCAGGAACCTGGACTGCTGAGTTTTCTTTCCCAGAGAAAATGGAAAAAGGTTGTGCCCAGGGGCCGCTGGCCTTGGGCAGGGACCTCACTACAAAAAATCCTTATATCGAAGGATGGACCCCACACCGAAGTTGTCCCCACCTCAAACTTGTGCTACCCTGATAGACCCAAGGGAGCCCTACAAACTGACATAAGGAACCTGGACTGCTGAGTTTTCTTTCCCAGGGAAAATGGAAAAAGGATGTGCCCAGGGGCCCCTGGCCCTGACTGCAAAGAATCCATATGTCAAAGGATGGACCCCACACCGAAGTTGTCCCCACCTCAAACTTGTGCTGCCCTGATAGACCCAAGGGAGCCCTACAAACTGACATCAGGAACCTGGACTGCTGAGTTTTCTTTCCCAGGGAAAATGGAAAAAGGATGTGCCCAGGGGCCCCTGGCCCTGGGCCCCTGGCCCTGACTGCAAAAAATCCTTATATCGAAGGATGTAGCCCAGACCGAAGTTGTCCCCACCTCAAAATTCTGCTGCCCTGATAGACCCAAGGGAGCCCTACAAACTGACATAAGGAACCTGGACTGCTGAGTTTTCTTTCCCAGGGAAAATGGATAAAGGATGTGCCCAGGGGCCCCTGGACCTGGGCTTTGACCTCACTGCAAAAAATCCTTATATGGAAGGATGGACCCCACACCGAAGTTGTCCCCACCTCAAACTTGTGCTGCCCTGATAGACCCAAGGGAGCCCTACAAACTGACATCAGGAACCTGGACTGCTGAGTTTTCTTTCCCAGGGAAAATGGAAAAAGGATGTGCCCAGGGGCCCCGGGCCCTGACTGCAAAAAATCCTTATATCGAAGGATGGACCCCACACCGAAGTTGTCCCCACCTCAAAGTTGTGCTGCCCTGATAGACCCAAGTGAGCCCTACAGACTGACATCAGGAACCTGGACTGCTGAGTTTTCTTTCCCAGGGAAAATGGAAAAAGGATGTGCCCAGGGGCCCCTGGCCCTGGGCCCCTGGCCCTGACTGCAAAAAATCCTTATATCGAAGGATGTAGCCCAGACCGAAGTTGTCCCCACCTCAAAATTCTGCTGCCCTGATAGACCCAAGGGAGCCCTACAAACTGACATAAGGAACCTGGACTGCTGAGTTTTCTTTCCCAGGGAAAATGGAAAAAGGATGTGCCCAGGGGCCCCTGGCCCTGGGCCCCTGGCCCTGACTGCAAAAAATCCTTATATCGAAGGATGTAGCCCAGACTGAAGTTGTCCCCACCTCAAAATTCTGCTGCCCTGATAGACCCAAGGGAGCCCTACAAACTGACATCAGGAACCTGGACTGCTGAGTTTTCTTTCCCAGGGAAAATGGAAAAAGGATGTGCCCAGGGGCCCCTGGCCCTGACTGCAAAAAATCCTTATATCGAAGGATGGACCCCACACCGAAGTTGTCCCCACCTCAAACTTGTGCTGCCCTGATACACCCAAGGCAGCCCTAAAAACTGACATCAGGAACCTGGACTGCTGAGTTTTCTTTCCCAGAGAAAATGGAAAAAGGTTGTGCCCAGGGGCCGCTGGCCTTGTGCAGGGACCTCACTACAAAAAATCCTTATATCGAAGGATGGACCCCACACCGAAGTTGTCCCCACCTCAAACTTGTGCTACCCTGATAGACCCAAGGGAGCCCTACAAACTGACATCAGGAACCTGGACTGCTGAGTTTTCTTTCCCAGGGAAAATGGAAAAAGGATGTGCCCAGGGGCCCCTGGCCCTGACTACAAAGAATCCATATGTCAAAGGATGGACCCCACACCGAAGTTGTCCCCACCTCAAACTTGTGCTGCCCTGATAGACCCAAGGGAGCCCTACAAACTGACATCAGGAACCTGGACTGCTGAGTTTTCTTTCCCAGGGAAAATGGAAAAAGGATGTGCCCAGGGGCCCCTGGCCCTGTCTGCAAAGAATCCTTATATCGAAGGATGGACCCCACACCGAAGTTGTCCCCACCTCAAACTTGTGCTGCCCTGATACACCCAAGGGAGCCCTACAAACTGACATCAGGAACCTGGACTGCTGAGTTTTCTTTCCCAGGGAAAATGGAAAAAGGATGTGCCCAGGGGCCCCTGGCCCTGACTGCAAAAAATCCTTATATTGAAGGATGGACCCCACACCGAAGTTGTCCCCACCTCAAACTTGTGCTGCCCTGATACACCCTAGGCAGCCCTACAAACTGACATCAGGAACCTGGACTGCTAAGTTTTCTTTCCCAGGGAAAATGGAAAAAGGATGTGTCCTGGGGCCCCTGGCCCTGACTGCAAAAAATCCTTATATTGAAGGATGGACCCCACAGCGAAGCTGTGCCCACCTTAATCTTGTACTGCCCTGATAGACCCAAGGCAGCCCTACAAACTGACATCAGGAACCTGGACTGCTGAGTTTTCTTTCCCAGAGAAAATGGAAAAAGAATGTGCCCAGGGGCCCCTGGCACTGGGCAGGGCGCTGACTGCAAAAAATCCTTATATCGAAGGATGGACCCCACACCGAAGTTGTCCCCACTTCAAACTTGTGCTGCCCTGATACACCCAAGGCAGCCCTACAAACTGACATCAGGAACCTGGACTGCTGAGTTTTCTTTCCCAGGGAAAATGGCCAAAGGATGTGCCCTGGGGCCCCTGGCCCTGACTGCAAAAAATCCTTATATCGAAGGATGGACCCCACACCAAAGTTGTCCCCACCTCAAACTTGTGCTGCCCTGATAGACCCAAGGGAGCCCTACAAACTGACATCAGGAACCTGGACTGCTGAGTTTTCTTTCCCAGGGAAAATGGCCAAAGGATGTGCCCTGGGGCCCCTGGCCCTGACTGCAAAAAATCCATATATCAAAGGATGCACCCCACACCGAAGTTGTCCCCACCTCAAACTTGTGCTGCCCTGATAGACCCAAGGGAGCCCTACAAACTGACATCAGGAACCTGGACTGCTGAGTTTTCTTTCCCAGGGAAAATGGAAAAAGGTTATGCCCTGGGGCCGCTGGCCTTGGGCAGGGACCTCACTACAAAAAATCCTTAAATCGAAGGATGGACCCCACACTGAAGTTGTCCCCACCTCAAACTTGTGCTACCCTGATAGACCCAAGGGAGCCCTACAAACTGACATCAGGAACCTGGACTGCTGAGTTTTCTTTCCCAGGGAAAATGGAAAAAGGATGTGCCCAGGGGCCCCTGGCCCTGACTGCAAAGAATCCTTTTATCGAAGGATGGACCCCACAACGAAGTTGTCCCCACCTCAAACTTGTGCTGCCCTGATACACCCAAGGGAGCCCTACAGACTGACATCAGGAACCTGGACTGCTGAGTTTTCTTTCCCAGGGAAAATGGGAAAAGGATGTGCCCAGGGGCCCCTGGCCCTGGGCCCCTGGCCCTGACTGCAAAAAATCCTTATATCGAAGGATGTAGCCCAGACCGAAGTTGTCCCCACCTCAAAATTCTGCTGCCCTGATAGACCCAAGGGAGCCCTACAAACTGACATAAGGAACCTGGACTGCTGAGTTTTCTTTCCCAGGGAAAATGGAAAAAGGTTGTGCCCAGGGGCCGGTGGCCTTGGGCAGGGACCTCACTACAAGAAATCCTCATATGGAAGGATGGACCCCACACCGAAGTTGTCCCCACCTCAAACTTTTGCTGCCCTGATAGACCCAAGGGAGCCCTACAAACTGACATCAGGAACCTGGACTGCTGAGTTTTCTTTCCCAGGGAAAATGGAAAAAGGATGTGCCCAGGGGCCCCTGGCCCTCACTGCAAAAAATCCTTATATGGAAGGATGGACCCCACACCGAAGTTCTCCCCACCTCAAACTTGTGCTGCCCTGATAGACCCAAGGGAGCCCTACAAACTGACATCAGGAACCTGGACTGCTGAGTTTTCTTTCCCAGGGAAAATGGAAAAAGGATGTGCCCAGGGGCCCCTGGCCATGACTGCAAAAAATCCTTATATCGAAGGATGGACCCCACACCGAAGTTGTCCCCACCTCAAACTTGTGCTACCCTGATACACCCAAGGGAGCCCTACAAACTGACATCAGGAACCTGGACTGCTGAGTTTTCTTTCCCAGGGAAAATGGAAAAAGGATGTGCCCAGGGGCCCCTGGCCCTGACTGCAAAAAATCCTTATATCGAAGGATGGACCCCACACCGAAGTTGTCCCCACCTCAAACTTGTGCTGCCCTGATACACCCAAGGGAGCCCTACAAACTGACATCAGGAACCTGGACTGCTGAGTTTTCTTTCCCAGGGAAAATGGAAAAAGGATGTGCCCAGGGTCCCCTAGCCCTGGACAGGGCCCTCACTACAAAAAATCCTTATATCGAAGGATGGACCCCACACCGAAGTTGTCCCCACCTCAAACTTGTGCTGCCCTGATAGACCCAAGGGAGCCCTACAAACTGACATCAGGAACCTGGACTGCTGAGTTTTCTTTCCCAGGGAAAATGGAAAAAGGATGTGCCCAGGGGCCCCTGGCCCTGACTGCAAAAAATCCTTATATCGAAGGATGGACCCCACACCGAAGTTGTCCCCACCTCAAACTTGTGCTACCCTGATAGACCCAAGGGAGCCCTACAAACTGACATCAGGAACCTGGACTGCTGAGTTTTCTTTCCCAGAGAAAATGGAAAAAGGTTGTGCCCAGGGGCCGCTGGCCTTGGGCAGGGACCTCACTACAAAAAATCCTTATATCGAAGGATGGACCCCACACCGAAGTTGTCCCCACCTCAAACTTGTGCTGCCCTGATAGACCCAAGGGAGCCCTACAAACTGACATGAGGAACCTGGACTGCTGAGTTTTCTTTCCCAGGGAAAATGGAAAAAGGATGTGCCCAGGGGCCCCTGGCCCTGACTGCAAAGAATCCATATGTCAAAGGATGGACCCCACACCGAAGTTGTCCCCACCTCAAACTTGTGCTGCCCTGATAGACCCAAGGGAGCCCTACAAACTGACATCAGGAACCTGGACTGCTGAGTTTTCTTTCCCAGGGAAAATGGAAAAAGGATGTGCCCAGGGGCCCCGGGCCCTGGGCTGGGGCCTCACTACAACAAGTCCTTATATCGAAGGATGGACCCCACACCGAAGTTGTCCCCACCTCAAACTTGTGCTGCCCTGATAGACCCAAGGGAGCCCTACAAACTGACATCAGGAACCTGGACTGCTGAGTTTTCTTTCCCAGGGAAAATGGAAAAAGGATGTGCCCAGGGGCCCCTGGCCCTCACTGCAAAAAATCCTTATATGGAAGGATGGACCCCACACCGAAGTTCTCCCCACCTCAAACTTGTGCTGCCCTGATAGACCCAAGGGAGCCCTACAAACTGACATCAGGAACCTGGACTGCTGAGTTTTCTTTCCCAGGGAAAATGGAAAAAGGATGTGCCCAGGGGCCCCTGGCCATGACTGCAAAAAATCCTTATATCGAAGGATGGACCCCACACCGAAGTTGTCCCCACCTCAAACTTGTGCTACCCTGATACACCCAAGGGAGCCCTACAAACTGACATCAGGAACCTGGACTGCTGAGTTTTCTTTCCCAGGGAAAATGGAAAAAGGTTGTGCCCAGGGGCCGGTGGCCTTGGGCAGGGACCTCACTACAAGAAATCCTCATATGGAAGGATGGACCCCACACCGAAGTTGTCCCCACCTCAAACTTTTGCTGCCCTGATAGACCCAAGGGAGCCCTACAAACTGACATCAGGAACCTGGACTGCTGAGTTTTCTTTCCCAGGGAAAATGGAAAAAGGATGTGCCCAGGGGCCCCTGGCCCTGACTGCAAAGAATCCTTATATGGAAGGATGGACCCCACACCGAAGTTCTCCCCACCTCAAACTTGTGCTGCCCTGATACACCCAAGGGAGCCCTACAAACTGACATCAGGAACCTGGACTGCTGAGTTTTCTTTCCCAGGGAAAATGGAAAAAGGATGTGCCCAGGGGCCCCTGGCCCTGACTGCAAAAAATCCTTATATGGAAGGATGGACCCCACACCGAAGTTGTCCCCACCTCAAACTTGTGCTGCCCTGATAGACCCAAGGGAGCCCTACAAACTGACATCAGGAACCTGGACTGCTGAGTTTTCTTTCCCAGGGAAAATGGAAAAAGGATGTGCCCAGGGTCCCCTAGCCCTGGACAGGGCCCTCACTACAAAAAATCCTTATATCGAAGGATGGACCCCACACCGAAGTTGTCCCCACCTCAAACTTGTGCTGCCCTGATAGACCCAAGGGAGCCCTACAAACTGACATCAGGAACCTGGACTGCTGAGTTTTCTTTCCCAGGGAAAATGGAAAAAGGATGTGCCCAGGGGCCCCTGGCCCTGACTGCAAAAAATCCTTATATCGAAGGATGGACCCCACACCGAAGTTGTCCCCACCTCAAACTTGTGCTACCCTGATACACCCAAGGGAGCCCTACAAACTGACATCAGGAACCTGGACTGCTGAGTTTTCTTTCCCAGGGAAAATGGAAAAAGGATGTGCCCAGGGTCCCCAAGCCCTGGACAGGGCCCTCACTACAAAAAATCCTTATATCGAAGGATGGACCCCACACCGAAGTTGTCCCCACCTCAAACTTGTGCTGCCCTGATACACCCAAGGGAGCCCTAAAAACTGACATCAGGAACCTGGACTGCTGAGTTTTCTTTCCCAGAGAAAATGGAAAAAGGTTGTGCCCAGGGGCCGCTGGCCTTGGGCAGGGACCTCACTACAAAAAATCCTTATATCGAAGGATGGACCCCACACCGAAGTTGTCCCCACCTCAAACTTGTGCTACCCTGATAGACCCAAGGGAGCCCTACAAACTGACATGAGGAACCTGGACTGCTGAGTTTTCTTTCCCAGGGAAAATGGAAAAAGGATGTGCCCAGGGTTCCCTGGCCCTGACTGCAAAAAATCCTTATATCGAAGGATGGACCCCACACCGAAGTTGTCCCCACCTCATAGTTGTGCTGCCCTGATAGACCCAAGTGAGCCCTACAGACTGACATCAGGAACCTGGACTGCTGAGTTTTCTTTCCCAGGGAAAATGGAAAAAGGATGTGCCCAGGGGCCCCTGGCCCTGACTGCAAAAAATCCTTATATCGAAGGATAGACCCCACACCGAAGTTGTCCCCACCTCAAACTTGTGCTGCCCTGATAGACCCAAGGGAGCCCTACAAACTGACATCAGGAACCTGGACTGCTGAGTTTTCTTTCCCAGGGAAAATGGAAAAAGGATGTGCCCAGGGGCCCCTGGCCCTGTGCTGGGCCCTCACTGCAAAAAATCCTTATATCGAAGGATGGACCCCACACCGAAGTTGTCCCCACCTCAAACTTGTGCTGCCCTGATACACCCAAGGGAGCCCTACAAACTGACATCAGGAACCTGGACTGCTGAGTTTTCTTTCCCAGGGAAAATGGAAAAAGGATGTGCCCAGGGGCCCCTGGCCCTGACTGCAAAAAATCCTTATATCGAAGGATGGACCCCACACCGAAGTTGTCCCCACCTCAAACTTGTGCTGCCCTGATACACCCAAGGCAGCCCTACAAACTGACATCAGGAACCTGGACTGCTGAGTTTTCTTTCCCAGGGAAAATGGAAAAAGGATGTGCCCAGGGGCCCCTGGCCCTGTCTGCAAAGAATCCTTATATCGAAGGATGGACCCCACACCGAAGTTGTCCCCACCTCAAACTTGTGCTGCCCTGATAGACCCAAGGGAGCCCTACAAACTGACATCAGGAACCTGGACTGCTGAGTTTTCTTTCCCAGGGAAAATGGAAAAAGGATGTGCCCAGGGGCCCCTGGCCCTGACTGCAAAGAATCCTTTTATCGAAGGATGGACCCCACACCGAAGTTGTCCCCACCTCAAACTTGTGCTGCCCTGATACACCCAAGGGAGCCCTACAGACTGACATCAGGAACCTGGACTGCTGAGTTTTCTTTCCCAGGGAAAATGGAAAAAGGATGTGCCCAGGGGCCCCTGGCCCTGGGCCCCTGGCCCTGACTGCAAAAAATCCTTATATCGAAGGATGTAGCCCAGACCGAAGTTGTCCCCACCTCAAAATTCTGCTGCCCTGATAGACCCAAGGGAGCCCTACAAACTGACATAAGGAACCTAGACTGCTGAGTTTTGTTTCCCAGGGAAAATGGAAAAAGGATGTGCCCAGGGGCCCCTGGACCTGGGCTTTGACCTCACTGCAAAAAATCCTTATATGGAAGGATGGACCCCACACCGAAGTTGTCCCCACCTCAAACTTGTGCTGCCCTGATAGACCCAAGGGAGCCCTACAAACTGACATCAGGAACCTGGACTGCTGAGTTTTCTTTCCCAGGGAAAATGGAAAAAGGATGTGCCCAGGGGCCCCGGGCCCTGACTGCAAAAAATCCTTATATCGAAGGATGGACCCCACACCAAAGTTGTCCCCACCTCAAAGTTGTGCTGCCCTGATAGACCCAAGTGAGCCCTACAGACTGACATCAGGAACCTGGACTGCTGAGTTTTCTTTCCCAGGGAAAATGGAAAAAGGATGTGCCCAGGGGCCCCTGGCCCTGGGCCCCTGGCCCTGACTGCAAAAAATCCTTATATCGAAGGATGTAGCCCAGACCGAAGTTGTCCCCACCTCAAAATTCTGCTGCCCTGATAGACCCAAGGGAGCCCTACAAACTGACATAAGGAACCTGGACTGCTGAGTTTTCTTTCCCAGGGAAAATGGATAAAGGATGTGCCCAGGGGCCCCTGGACCTGGGCTTTGACCTCACTGCAAAAAATCCTTATATGGAAGGATGGACCCCACACCGAAGTTGTCCCCACCTCAAACTTGTGCTGCCCTGATATACCCAAGGGAGCCCTACAAACTGACATCAGGAACCTGGACTGCTGAGTTTTCTTTCCCAGGGAAAATGGAAAAAGGATGTGCCCAGGGGCCCCTGGCCCTGACTGCAAAAAATCCTTATATCGAAGGATGGACCCCACACCGAAGTTGTCCCCACCTCAAACTTGTGCTGCCCTGATAGATCCAAGGGAGCCCTACAAACTGACATCAGGAACCTGGACTGCTGAGTTTTCTTTCCCAGGGAAAATGGAAAAAGGTTGTGCCCAGGGGCCGGTGGCCTTGGGCAGGGACCTCACTACAAGAAATCCTTATATGGAAGGATGGACCCCACACCGAAGTTGTCCCCACCTCAAACTTTTGCTGCCCTGATAGACCCAAGGGAGCCCTACAAACTGACATCAGGAACCTGGACTGCTGAGTTTTCTTTCCCAGGGAAAATGGAAAAAGGATGTGCCCAGGGGCCCCTGGCCCTCACTGCAAAAAATCCTTATATGGAAGGATGGACCCCACACCGAAGTTCTCCCCACCTCAAACTTGTGCTGCCCTGATAGACCCAAGGGAGCCCTACAAACTGACATCAGGAACCTGGACTGCTGAGTTTTCTTTCCCAGGGAAAATGGAAAAAGGATGTGCCCAGGGTCCCCTAGCCCTGGACAGGGCCCTCACTACAAAAAATCCTTATATCGAAGGATGGACCCCACACCGAAGTTGTCCCCACCTCAAACTTGTGCTGCCCTGATACACCCAAGGGAGCCCTACAAACTGACATCAGGAACCTGGACTGCTGAGTTTTCTTTCCCAGGGAAAATGGAAAAAGGATGTGCCCAGGGGCCCCTGGCCCTGACTGCAAAGAATCCTTATGTCGAAGGATGGACCCCACACCGAAGTTGTCCCCACCTCAAACTTGTGCTGCCCTGATAGACCCAAGGGAGCCCTACAAACTGACATCAGGAACCTGGACTGCTGAGTTTTCTTTCCCAGGGAAAATGGAAAAAGGATGTGCCCAGGGGCCCCTGGCCCTGACTGCAAAGAATCCTTATATCGAAAGATGGACCCCACACCGAAGTTGTCCCCACCTCAAACTTGTGCTGCCCTGATAGACCCAAGGGAGCCCTACAAACTGACATCAGGAACCTGGACTGCTGAGTTTTCTTTCCCAGGGAAAATGGAAAAAGGATGTGCCCAGGGGCCCCTGGCCCTGTCTGCAAAGAATCCTTATATCGAAGGATGGACCCCACACCGAAGTTGTCCCCACCTCAAACTTGTGCTGCCCTGATACACCCAAGGGAGCCCTACAAACTGACATCAGGAACCTGGACTGCTGAGTTTTCTTTCCCAGGGAAAATGGAAAAAGGATGTGCCCAGGGGCCCCTGGCCCTGACTGCAAAAAATCCTTATATTGAAGGATGGACCCCACAGTGAAGCTGTGCCCACCTTAATCTTGTACTGCCCTGATAGACCCAAGGCAGCCCTACAAACTGACATCAGGAACCTGGACTGCTGAGTTTTCTTTCCCAGAGAAAATGGAAAAAGAATGTGCCCAGGGGCCCCTGGCCCTGGGCAGGGCACTGACTGCAAAAAATCCTTATATCGAAGGATGGACCCCACACCGAAGTTGTCCCCACCTCAAACTTGTGCTGCCCTGATACACCCAAGGGAGCCCTACAAACTGACATCAGGAACCTGGACTGCTGAGTTTTCTTTCCCAGGGAAAATGGAAAAAGGATGTGCCCAGGGGCCCCTCCCTGGCCCTGACTGCAAAAAATCCTTATATCGAAGGATGGACCCCACACCGAAGTTCTCCCCACCTCAAACTTGTGCTGCCCTGATACACCCAAGGGAGCCCTACAAACTGACATCAGGAACCTGGACTGCTGAGTTTTCTTTCCCAGGGAAAATGGAAAAAGGATGTGCCCTGGGGCCCCTGGCCCTGACTGCAAAAAATCCTTATATCGAAGGATAGACCCCACACCGAAGTTGTCCCCACCTCAAACTTGTGCTGCCCTGATACACCCAAGGGAGCCCTACAAACTGACATCAGGAACCTGGACTGCTGAGTTTTCTTTCCCAGGGAAAATGGCCAAAGGATGTGCCCTGGGGCCCCTGGCCCTGACTGCAAAAAATCCTTATATCGAAGGATGGACCCCACACCAAAGTTGTCCCCACCTCAAACTTGTGCTGCCCTGATAGACCCAAGGGAGCCCTACAAACTGACATCAGGAACCTGGACTGCTGAGTTTTCTTTCCCAGGGAAAATGGAAAAAGGTTACGCCCTGGGGCCGCTGGCCTTGGGCAGGGACCTCACTACAAAAAATCCTTAAATCGAAGGATGGACCCCACACCGAAGTTGTCCCCACCTCAAACTTGTGCTGCCCTGATAGACCCAAGGCAGCCCTACAAACTGACATCAGGAACCTGGACTGCTGAGTTTTCTTTCCCAGGGAAAATGGAAAAAGGATGTGCCCAGGGGCCCCTGGCCCTGACTGCAAAAAATCCTTATATCGAAGGATGGACCCCACACCGAAGTTGTCCCCACCTCAAACTTGTGCTGCCCTGATACACCCAAGGGAGCCCTACAAACTGACATCAGGAACCTGGACTGCTGAGTTTTCTTTCCCAGGGAAAATGGAAAAAGGTTATGCCCTGGGGCCGCTGGCCTTCGGCAGGGACCTCACTACAAAAAATCCTTATATCGAAGGATGGACCCCACACCGAAGTTGTCCCCACCTCAAACTTGTGCTACTCTGATAGACCCAAGGGAGCCCTACAAACTGACATCAGGAACCTGGACTGCTGAGTTTTCTTTCCCAGGGAAAATGGAAAAAGGATGTGCCCAGGGGCCCCTGGCCCTGGGCTGGGACCTCTCTGCAAACAATCCTTATATCGAAATATGGACCCCACACCGGAGTTGTCTCCACCTCAAACTTGTGCTGCCCTGATAGACCCAAGGGAGCCCTACAAACTGACATCAGGAACCTGGACTGCTGAGTTTTCTTTCCCAGGGAAAATGGAAAAAGGATGTGCCCAGGGGCCCCTGGCCCACACTGCAAAGAATCCTTATATCGAAGGATGGAGCCCACACCGAATTTGTCCCCACCTCAAACTTGTGCTGCCCTGATAGACCCAAGGGAGCCCTACAAACTGACATCAGGAACCTGGACTGCTGAGTTTTCTTTCCCAAGGAAAATGGCCAAAGGATGTGCCCAGGGGCCCCTGGCCCTGACTGCAAAGAATCCTTATATCGAAGGATGGACCCCACACCGAAGTTGTCCCCACCTCAAAATTCTGCTGCCCTGATAGACCCAAGGGAGCCCTACAAACTGACATCAGGAACCTGGACTGCTGAGTTTTCTTTCCCAGGGAAAATGGAAAAAGGATGTGCCCAGGGGCCCCTGGCCCTGACTGCAAAGAATCCTTATATCGAAGGATGGACCCCACACCGAAGTTGTCCCCACCTCAAACTTGTGCTGCCCTGATAGACCCAAGGGAGCCCTACAAACTGACATCAGGAACCTGGACTGCTGAGTTTTCTTTCCCAGGGAAAATGGAAAAAGGATGTGCCCAGGGGCCCCTGGCCCTGTCTGCAAAGAATCCTTATATCGAAGGATGGACCCCACACCGAAGTTGTCCCCACCTCAAACTTGTGCTGCCCTGATACACCCAAGGGAGCCCTACAAACTGACATCAGGAACCTGGACTGCTGAGTTTTCTTTCCCAGGGAAAATGGAAAAAGAATGTGCCCAGGGGCCCCTGGCCCTGACTGCAAAAAATCCTTATATTGAAGGATGGACCCCACAGTGAAGCTGTGCCCACCTTAATCTTGTACTGCCCTGATAGACCCAAGGCAGCCCTACAAACTGACATCAGGAACCTGGACTGCTGAGTTTTCTTTCGCAGAGAAAATGGAAAAAGAATGTGCCCAGGGGCCCCTGGCCCTGGGCAGGACCCTGACTGCAAAAAATCCTTATATCGAAGGATGGACCCCACACCGAAGTTGTCCCCACCTCAAACTTGTGCTGCCCTGATACACCCAAGGGAGCCCTACAAACTGACATCAGGAACCTGGACTGCTGAGTTTTCTTTCCCAGGGAAAATGGAAAAAGGATGTGCCCAGGGGCCCCTCCCTGGCCCTGACTTCAAAAAATCCTTATATCGAAGGATGGACCCCACACCGAAGTTCTCCCCACCTCAAACTTGTGCTGCCCTGATACACCCAAGGGAGCCCTACAAACTGACATCAGGAACCTGGACTGCTGAGTTTTCTTTCCCAGGGAAAATGGAAAAAGGATGTGCCCTGGGGCCCCTAGCCCTGACTGCAAAAAATCCTTATATCGAAGGATGGACCCCACACCGAAGTTGTCCCCACCTCAAACTTGTGCTGCCCTGATACACCCAAGGGAGCCCTACAAACTGACATCAGGAACCTGGACTGCTGAGTTTTCTTTCCCAGGGAAAATGGCCAAAGGATGTGCCCTGGGGCCCCTGGCCCTGACTGCAAAAAATCCTTATATCGAAGGATGGACCCCACACCAAAGTTGTCCCCACCTCAAACTTGTGCTGCCCTGATAGACCCAAGGGAGCCCTACAAACTGACATCAGGAACCTGGACTGCTGAGTTTTCTTTCCCAGGGAAAATGGAAAAAGGTTACGCCCTGGGGCCGCTGGCCTTGGGCAGGGACCTCACTACAAAAAATCCTTAAATCGAAGGATGGACCCCACACCGAAGTTGTCCCCACCTCAAACTTGTGCTGCCCTGATAGACCCAAGGCAGCCCTACAAACTGACATCAGGAACCTGGACTGCTGAGTTTTCTTTCCCAGGGAAAATGGAAAAAGGATGTGCCCAGGGGCCCCTGGCCCTGACTGCAAAAAATCCTTATATCGAAGGATGGACCCCACACCGAAGTTGTCCCCACCTCAAACTTGTGCTGCCCTGATACACCCAAGGGAGCCCTACAAACTGACATCAGGAACCTGGACTGCTGAGTTTTCTTTCCCAGGGAAAATGGAAAAAGGTTATGCCCTGGGGCCGCTGGCCTTCGGCAGGGACCTCACTACAAAAAATCCTTATATCGAAGGATGGACCCCACACCGAAGTTGTCCCCACCTCAAACTTGTGCTACTCTGATAGACCCAAGGGAGCCCTACAAACTGACATCAGGAACCTGGACTGCTGAGTTTTCTTTCCCAGGGAAAATGGAAAAAGGATGTGCCCAGGGGCCCCTGGCCCTGGGCTGGGACCTCTCTGCAAACAATCCTTATATCGAAATATGGACCCCACACCGGAGTTGTCTCCACCTCAAACTTGTGCTGCCCTGATAGACCCAAGGGAGCCCTACAAACTGACATCAGGAACCTGGACTGCTGAGTTTTCTTTCCCAGGGAAAATGGAAAAAGGATGTGCCCAGGGGCCCCTGGCCCTGTCTACAAAAAATCCTTATATCGAAGGATGGAGCCCACACCGAATTTGTCCCCACCTCAAACTTGTGCTGCCCTGATAGACCCAAGGGAGCCCTACAAACTGACATAAGGAACCTGGACTGCTGAGTTTTCTTTCCCAAGGAAAATGGAAAAAGGATGTGCCCAGGGGCCCCTGGCCCTGACTGCAAAAAATCCTTATATCGAAGGATGGACACCACACCGAAGTTGTCCCCTCCTCAAACTTGTGCTGCCCTGATAGACCCAAGGGAGCCCTACAAACTGACATCAGGAACCTGGACTGCTGAGTTTTCTTTCCCAGGGAAAATGGAAAAAGGTTATGCCCTGGGGCCGCTGGCCTTCGGCAGGGACCTCACTACAAAAAATCCTTATATCGAAGGATGGACCCCACACCGAAGTTGTCCCCACCTCAAACTTGTGCTGCCCTGATAGACCCAAGGGAGCCCTACAAACTGACATCAGGAACCTGGACTGCTGAGTTTTCTTTCCCAGGGAAAATGGAAAAAGGATGTGCCCAGGGGCCCCTGGCCCTGTCTACAAAAAATCCTTATATCGAAGGATGGAGCCCACACCGAATTTGTCCCCACCTCAAACTTGTGCTGCCCTGATAGACCCAAGGGAGCCCTACAAACTGACATAAGGAACCTGGACTGCTGAGTTTTCTTTCCCAAGGAAAATGGAAAAAGGATGTGCCCAGGGGCCCCTGGCCCTGACTGCAAAGAATCCTTATATCGAAGGATGGACCCCACACCGAAGTTGTCCCCACCTCAAACTTGTGCTGCCCTGATAGACCCAAGGGAACCCTACAAACTGACATCCAGAACCTGGACTGCTGAGTTTTCTTTCCCAGGGAAAATGGAAAAAGGTTGTGCCCAGGGGCCCCTGGCCCTGGGCAGGGGACTCACTGCCAAAAATCCTTATATCGAAGGATGGACCCCACACCGAAGATGTCCCCACCTCAAACTTGTGCTGCCCTGATAGACCCAAGGGAGCCCTACAAACTGACATCAGGAACCTGGACTGCTGAGTTTTCTTTCCCAGGGAAAATGGAAAAAGGATGTGCCCAGGGGCCCCTGGCCCTGACTGCAAAAACTCCTTATATCGAAGGATGGACCCCACACCGAAGTTGTCCCCACCTCAAACTTGTGCTGCCCAGATAGACCCAAGGGAGCCCTACAAACTGACATCAGGAACCTGGACTGCTGAGTTTTCTTTCCCAGGGAAAATGGAAAAAGGTTGTGCCCAGGGGCCCCTGGCCCTGACTGCAAAAAATCCGTATATCGATGGATGCACCCCACACCGAAGATGTCCCCACCTCAAACTTTTGCTGCCCTGATAGACCCAAGGGAGCCCTACAAACTGACATCAGGAACCTGGACTGCTGAGTTTTCTTTCCCAGGGAAAATGTAAAAAGGATGTGCCCAGGGGCCCCTGGCCCTGACTGCAAAAATCCTTATATCGAAGGATGGACCCCACACCGAAATTGTCCCCACCTCAAACTTGTGCTGCCCTGATAGACCCAAGGAAGCCCTACAAACTGACATCAGGAACCTGGACTGCTGAGTTTTCTTTCCCAGGGAAAATGGAAAAAGGATGTGCCCAGGGGCCCCTGGCCCTGGGCTGGGACCTCGCTGCAAAGAATCCTTATATCGAAGTATGGACCCCACACCGAAGTTGTCCCCACCTCAAACTTGTGCTGCTCTGATAGACCCAAGGGAGCCCTACAAACTGACATCAGGAACCTGGACTGCCGAGTTTTCTTTCCCAGGGAAAATGGAAAAAGGATGTGCCCAGGGGCCCGTGGCACTGACTGCAAAGAATCCTTATATCGAAGGATGGACCCCACACCGAAGTTGTCCCCACCTCAAACTTGTGCTGCCCTGATAGACCCAAGGGAGCCCTACAAACTGACATCAGGAACCAGGACTGCTGAGTTTTCTTTCCCAGGGAAAATGGAAAAAGGTTGTGCCCAGGGGCCCCTGGCCCTGACTGCAAAAAATCCTTATATCGATGGATGCACCCCACACCGAAGATGTCCCCACCTCAAACTTTTGCTGCCCTGATAGACCCAAGGGAGCCCTACAAACTGACATCAGGAACCTGGACTGCTGAGTTTTCTTTCCCAGGGAAAATGGAAAAAGGATGTGCCCAGGGGCCCCTGGCCCTGGGCTGGGACCTCACTACAAAGAATCCTTATATCGAAGGATGGACACCACACCGAAGTTGTCCCCACCTCAAACTTGTGCTGCCCTGATAGACCCAAGGGAGCCCTACAAACTGACATCAGGAACCTGGACTGCTGAGTTTTCTTTCCCAGGGAAAATGGAAAAAGGATGTGCCCAGGGGCCCCCTGCACTGGGCCCCTGGCCCTGACTGCAAAAAATCCTTATATCGAAGGATGGACCCCACACCGAAGTTGTCCCCACCTCAAACTTGTGCTGCCCTAATACACCCAAGGGGGCCCTACAAACTGACATCAGGAACCTGGACTGCTGAGTTTTCTTTCCCAGGGAAAATGGAAAAAGGATATGCCCATGGGCCCCTGACCCTGACTGCAAAAAATCCTTATATCGAAGGATGGACCCCACACCGAAGTTGTCCCCACCTCAAACTTGTGCTGCCCTGATAGACCCAAGGGAGCCCTACAAACTGACATCAGGAACCTGGACTGCTGAGTTTTCTTTCCCAGGGGAAATGGAAAAAGGTTGTGCCCAGGGGCCCCTGGCCCTGACTGCAAAAAATCCTTATATCGAAGGATGGACCCCACACCGAAGTTGTCCCCACCTCAAACTTGTGCTGCCCTGATAGACCCAAGGGAGCCCTACAAACTGACATCAGGAACCTGGACTGCTGAGTTTTCTTTCCCAGGGAAAATGGAAAAAGGATGTGCCCAGGGGCCCCTGGCCCACACTGCAAAGAATCCTTATATCGAAGGATGGACCCCACACCGAAGTTGTCCCCACCTCAAACTTGTGCTGCCCTGATAGACCCAAGGGAGCCCTACAAACTGACATCAGGAACCTGGACTGCCGAGTTTTCTTTCCCAGGGAAAATGGAAAAAGGATGTGCCCAGGGGCCCCTGGCCCTGGGCTGGGGCCTCTCTGCAAAGAATCCTTATATCGAAGGATGGACACCACACCGAAGTTGTCCCCACCTCAAACTTGTGCTGCCCTGATAGACCCAAGGGAGCCCTACAAACTGACATCAGGAACCTGGACTGCTGAGTTTTCTTTCCCAGGGAAAATGGAAAAAGGATGTGCCCAGGGGCCCCTGGCCCTGACTGCAAAAAATCCTTATATCGAAGGATGCACCCCACACCGAAGTTGTCCCCACCTCAAACTTGTGCTGCCCTGATAGACCCAAGGGAGCCCTACAAACTGACATCAGGAACCTGGACTGCTTAGTTTTCTTTCCCAGGGAAAATGGAAAAAGGATGTGCCCAGGGGCCCCTGGCCCTGGGCAGGGGACTCACTGCCAAAAATCCTTATATCGAAGGATGGACCCCACACCGAAGATGTCCCCAACTCAAACTTGAGCTGCCCTGATAGAACCAAGGGAGCCCTACAAATTGACATCAGGAACCTGGACTGCTGAGTTTTCTTTCCCAGGGAAAATGGAAAAAGGATGTGCCCAGGGGCCCCTGGCCCTGACTGCAAAAAATCCTTATATCGAAGGATGGAGCCCACACCGAAGTTGTCCCCACCTCAAACTTGTGCTGCCCTGATAGACCCAAGGGAACCCTACAAACTGACATCAGGAACCTGGACTGCTGAGTTTTCTTTCCCAGGGAAAATGGAAAAAGGATGTGTCCAGGGGCCCCTGGCCCTGGGCTGGGGCCTCTCTGCAAAGAATCCTTATATCGAAGGATGGACACCACACCGAAGTTGTCCCCACCTCAAACTTGTGGTGCCCTGATATACCCAAGGGAGCCCTACAAACTGACATCAGGAACCTGGACTGCTGAGTTTTCTTTCCCAGGGAAAATGGAAAAAGGATGTGCCCAGGGGCCCCTGGCCCTGACTGCAAAAAATCCTTATATCGAAGGATGGACCCCACACCGAAGTTGTCCCCACCTCAAACTTGTGCTGCCCTGATACACCCAAGGGAGCCCTACAAACTGACATCAGGAACCTGGACTGCTGAGTTTTCTTTCCCAGGGAAAATGGAAAAAGGATGTGCCCAGGGGTCCCTGGCCCTGACTGCAAAAAATCCTTATATCGAAGGATGGACCCCACACCGAAGTTGTCCCCACCTCAAACTTGTGCTGCCCTGATACACCCAAGGGAGCCCTACAAACTGACATCAGGAACCTGGACTGCTGAGTTTTCTTTCCCAGGGAAAATGGAAAAAGGATGTGCCCAGGGGCCCCTGACCATGACTGCAAAAAATCCTTATATCGAAGGATGGACCCCACACCGAAGTTCTCCCCACCTCAAACTTGTGCTGCCCTGATAGACCCAAGGGAGCCCTACAAACTGACATCAGGAACCTGGACTGCTGAGTTTTCTTTCCCAGGGAAAATGGAAAGAGGATATGCCCAGGGGCCCCTGGCCCTGGGCAGGGGACTCACTACCAAAAATCCTTATATCGAAGGATGGACCCCACACCGAAGATGTCCCCACCTCAAACTTGTGCTGCCCTGATAGACCCAAGGGAGCCCTACAAACTGACATCAGGAACCTGGACTGCTGAGTTTTCTTTCCCAGGGAAAATGGAAAAAGGTTGTGCCCAGGGGCCCCTGGCCCTGACTGCAAAAAATCCTTATATCGAAGGATGGACCCCACACCGAAGATGTCCCCACCTCAAACTTGTGCTGCCCTGATAGACCCAAGGGAGCCCTACAAACTGACATCAGGAACCTGGACTGCTGAGTTTTCTTTCCCAGGGAAAATGGAAAAAGGATGTGCCCAGGGGCCCCTGGCCCTGACTGCAAAAAATCCTTATATCGAAGGATGGACCCCACACCGAAGATGTCCCCACCTCAAACTTGTGCTGCCCTGATAGACCCAAGGGAGCCCTACAAACTGACATCAGGAACCTGGACTGCTGAGTTTTCTTTCCCAGGGAAAATGGAAAAAGGATGTGCCCAGGGGTCCCTGGCCCTGACTGCAAAAAATCCTTATATCGAAGGATGGACCCCACACCGAAGTTGTCCCCACCTCAAACTTGTGCTGCCCTGATATACCCAAGGGAGCCCTACAAACTGACATCAGGAACCAGGACTGCTGAGTTTTCTTTCCCAGGGGAAATGGAAAAAGGATGTGCACAGGGGCCCCTGGCCCTGTCTACAAAAAATCCTTATATCGAAGGATGGAGCCCAGACCGAAGTTGTCCCCACCTCAAACTTGTGCTGCCCTGATAGACCCAAGGGAGCCCTACAAACTGACATCAGGAACCTGGACTGCTGAGTTTTCTTTCCCAGGGAAAATGGAAAAAGGATGTGCCCAGGGTCCCCTGGCCCTGACTGCAAAAAATCCTTATATCGAAGGATGGACCCCACACCGAAGTTGTCCCCACCTCAAATTTGTGCTGCCGTGATACACCCAAGGGAGCCCTACAAACTGACATCAGGAACCTGGACTGCTGAGTTTTCTTTCCCTGGGAAAATGGAAAAAGGATGTGTCCAGGGGCCCCTGGCCCTGGTCCTCACTTCAAAGAATCCTTATATCGAAGGATGGACCCCACACCGAAGTTGTCCCCACCTCAAACTTGTGCTGCCCTGATAGACCCAAGGGAGCCCTACAAACTGACATCAGGAACCTGGACGGCTGAGTTTTCTTTCCCAGGGAAAATGGAAAAAGGATGTGCCCAGGGGCCCCGGGCCCTGGGCTGGGGCCTCACTACAACAAGTCCTTATATCGAAGGATGGACCCCACACCGAAGTTGTCCCCACCTCAAACTTGTGCTGCCCTGATAGACCCAAGGGAGCCCTACAAACTGACATCAGGAACCTGGACTGCTGAGTTTTCTTTCCCAGGGAAAATGGAAAAAGGATGTGCCCAGGGTCCCCTGGCCCTGACTGCAAAAAATCCTTATATCGAAGGATGGACCCCACACCGAAGTTATCCCCACCTCAAACTTGTGCTGCCCTGATAGACCCAAGGGAGCCCTACAAACTGACATCAGGAACCTGGACTGCGGAGTTTTCTTTCCCAGGGAAAATGGAAAAAGGATGTGCCCAGGGGCCCCTGGCCCTGACTGCAAAAAATCCTTATATCGAAGGATGGACACCACACCGAAGTTGTCCCCTCCTCAAACTTCTGCTGCCCTGATAGACCCAAGGGAGCCCTACAAACTGACATCAGGAACCTGGACTGCTGAGTTTTCTTTCCCAGGGGAAATGGAAAAAGGTTGTGCCCAGGGGCCCCTGGCCCTGGGCTGGGGACTCACTGCAAAGAATCCTTATATCGAAGGATGGACCCCACACCGAAGATGTCCCCACCTCAAACTTGTGCTGCCCTGATAGACCCAAGGGAGCCCTACAAACTGACATCAGGAACCTGGACTGCTGAGTTTTCTTTCCCAGGGAAAATGGAAAAAGGTTGTGACCAGGGGCCCCTGGCCCTGACTGCAAAGAATCCTTATATCGAAGGATGCACCCCACACCGAAGATGTCCCCACCTCAAACTTGTGCTGCCCTGATAGACCCAAGGGAGCCCTACAAACTGACATCAGGAACCTGGACTGCTGAGTTTTCTTTCCCAGGGAAAATGGAAAAAGGATATGCCCAGGGGCCCCTGGTCCTGACTGCAAAGAATCCTTATATCGAAGGATGCACCCCACACCGAAGTTGTCCCCACCTCAAACTTGTGCTGCCCTGATAGACCCAAGGGAGCCCTACAAACTGACATCAGGAACCTGGACTGCTGAGTTTTCTTTCCCAGGGAAAATGGAAAAAGGATGTGCCCAGGGGCCCCTGGCCCACACTGCAAAAAATCCTTATATCGAAGGATGGACCCCACACCGAAGTTGTCCCCACCTCAAACTTGTGCTGCCCTGATAGACCCAAGGGAGCCCTACAAACTGACATCAGGAACCTGGACTGCTGAGTTTTCTTTCCCAGGGAAAATGGAAAAAGGATGTGCCCAGGGGCCCCTGGCCCTGGGCAGGGGACTCACTGCCAAAAATCCTTATATCGAAGGATGGACCCCACACCGAAGATGTCCCCACCTCAAACTTGTGCTGCCCTGATAGACCCAAGGGAGCCCTACAAATTGACATCAGGAACCTGGACTGCTGAGTTTTCTTTCCCAGGGAAAATGGAAAAAGGATGTGCCCAGGGGCCCCTGGCCCTCACTGCAAAAAATCCTTATATCAAAGGATGGAGCCCACACCGAAGTTGTCCCCACCTCAAACTTGTGCTGCCCTGATAGACCCAAGGGAGCCCTACAAACTGACATCAGCAACCTGGACTGCTGAGTTTTCTTTCCCAGGGAAAATGGAAAAAGGATGTGCCCAGGGGCCCCTGGCCCTGACTGCAAAAAATCCTTATATCGAAGGATGGACCCCACACCGAAGATGTCCCCACCTCAAACTTGTGCTGCCCTGATAGACCCAAGGGAGCCCTACAAACTGACATCAGGAACCTGGACTGCTGAGTTTTCTTTCCCAGGGAAAACGGAAAAAGGATGTGCCCAGGGGCCCCTGGCCCTGGGCTGGGGACTCACTGCAAAGAATCCTTATATCGAAGGATGCACCCCACACCGAAGTTGTCCCCACCTCAAACTTGTGCTGCCCTGATAGACCCAAGGGAGCCCTACAAACTGACATCAGGAACCTGGACTGCTGAGTTTTCTTTCCCAGGGAAAATGGAAAAAGGATGTGCCCAGGGGCCCCTGGCCCACACTGCAAAAAATCCTTATATCGAAGGATGGACCCCACACCGAAGTTGTCCCCACCTCAAACTTGTGCTGCCCTGATAGACCCAAGGGAGCCCTACAAACTGACATCAGGAACCTGGACTGCTTAGTTTTCTTTCCCAGGGAAAATGGAAAAAGGATGTGCCCAGGGGCCCCTGGCCCTGGGCAGGGGACTCACTGCCAAAAATCCTTATATCGAAGGATGGACCCCACACCGAAGATGTCCCCAACTCAAACTTGAGCTGCCCTGATAGAACCAAGGGAGCCCTACAAATTGACATCAGGAACCTGGACTGCTGAGTTTTCTTTCCCAGGGAAAATGGAAAAAGGATGTGCCCAGGGGCCCCTGGCCCTGACTGCAAAAAATCCTTATATCGAAGGATGGAGCCCACACCGAAGTTGTCCCCACCTCAAACTTGTGCGGCCCTGATAGACCCAAGGGAGCCCTACAAACTGACATCAGGAACCTGGACTGCTGAGTTTTCTTTCCCAGGGAAAATGGAAAAAGGTTGTGCCCAGGGGCCCCTGGCCCTGACTGCAGAAAATCCTTATATCGAAGGATGCACCCCACACCGAAGATGTCCCCACCTCAAACTTGTGCTGCCCTGATAGACCCAAGGGAGCCCTACAAACTGACATCAGGAACCTGGACTGCTGAGTTTTCTTTCCCAGGGAAAATGTAAAAAGGATGTGCCCAGGGGCCCCTGGCCCTGACTGCAAAAAATCCTTATATCGAAGGATGGACACCACACCGAAGTTGTCCCCACCTCAAACTTGTGCTGCCCAGATAGACCCAAGGGAACCCTACAAACTGACATCAGGAACCTGGACTGCTGAGTTTTCTTTCCCAGGGAAAATGGAAAAAGGATGTGTCCAGGGGCCCCTGGCCCTGGGCTGGGGCCTCTCTGCAAAGAATCCTTATATCGAAGGATGGACACCACACCGAAGTTGTCCCCACCTCAAACTTGTGCTGCCCTGATATACCCAAGGGAGCCCTACAAACTGACATCAGGAACCTGGACTGCTGAGTTTTCTTTCCCAGGGAAAATGGAAAAAGGATGTGCCCAGGGGTCCCTGGCCCTGACTGCAAAAAATCCTTATATCGAAGGATGGACCCCACACCGAAGTTGTCCCCACCTCAAACTTGTGCTGCCCTGATAGACCCAAGGGAGCCCTACAAACTGACATCAGGAACCTGGACTGCTGAGTTTTCTTTCCCAGGGAAAATGGAAAAAGGATGTGCCCAGGGGTCCCTGGCCCTGACTGCAAAAAATCCTTATATCGAAGGATGGACCCCACACCGAAGTTGTCCCCACCTCAAACTTGTGCTGCCCTGATACACCCAAGGGAGCCCTACAAACTGACATCAGGAACCTGGACTGCTGAGTTTTCTTTCCCAGGGAAAATGGAAAAAGGATGTGCCCAGGGGCCCCTGACCATGACTGCAAAAAATCCTTATATCGAAGGATGGACCCCACACCGAAGTTGTCCCCACCTCAAACTTGTGCTGCCCTGATAGACCCAAGGGAGCCCTACAAACTGACATCAGGAACCTGGACTGCTGAGTTTTCTTTCCCAGGGAAAATGGAAAAAGGATATGCCCAGGGGCCCCTGGCCCTGGGCAGGGGACTCACTGCCAAAAATCCTTATATCGAAGGATGGACCCCACACCGAAGATGTCCCCACCTCAAACTTGTGCTGCCCTGATAGACCCAAGGGAGCCCTACAAACTGACATCAGGAACCTGGACTGCTGAGTTTTCTTTCCCAGGGAAAATGGAAAAAGGTTGTGCCCAGGGGCCCCTGGCCCTGACTGCAAAAAATCCTTATATCGAAGGATGGAGCCCACACCGAAGTTGTCCCCACCTCAAACTTGTGCTGCCCTGATAGACCCAAGGGAGCCCTACAAACTGTCATCAGGAACCTGGACTGCTGAGTTTTCTTTCCCAGGGAAAATGGAAAAAGGATGTGCCCAGGGGCCCCTGGCCCTGACTGCAAAAAATCCTTATATCGAAGGATGGACCCCACACCGAAGATGTCCCCACCTCAAACTTGTGCTGCCCTGATAGACCCAAGGGAGCCCTACAAACTGACATCAGGAACCTGGACTGCTGAGTTTTCTTTCCCAGGGAAAATGGAAAAAGGATGTGCCCAGGGGTCCCTGGCCCTGACTGCAAAAAATCCTTATATCGAAGGATGGACCCCACACCGAAGTTCTCCCCACCTCAAACTTGTGCTGCCCTGATAGACCCAAGGGAGCCCTACAAACTGACATCAGGAACCTGGACTGCTGAGTTTTCTTTCCCAGGGGAAATGGAAAAAGGATGTGCACAGGGGCCCCTGGCCCTGTCTACAAAAAATCCTTATATCGAAGGATGGAGCCCAGACCGAAGTTGTCCCCACCTCAAACTTGTGCTGCCCTGATAGACCCAAGGGAGCCCTACAAACTGACATCAGGAACCTGGACTGCTGAGTTTTCTTTCCCAGGGAAAATGGAAAAAGGATGTGCCCAGGGTCCCCTGGCCCACACTGCAAAGAATCCTTATATCGAAGGATGGACCCCACACCGAAGTTGTCCCCACCTCAAACTTGTGCTGCCCTGATAGACCCAAGGGAGCCCTACAAACTGACATCAGGAACGTGGACTGCTGAGTTTTCTTTCCCAGGGAAAATGGAAAAAGGATGTGCCCAGGGATCCCTGGCCCTGACTGCAAAAAATCCTTATATCGAAGGATGGACCCCACACCGAAGTTGTCCCCACCTCAAACTTGTGCTGCCCTGATAGACCCAAGGGAGCCCTACAAACTGACATCAGGAACCTGGACTGCTGAGTTTTCTTTCCCAGGGAAAATGTAAAAAGGATGTGCCCAGGGGCCCCTGGCCCTGACTGCAAAAAATCCTTATATCGAAGGATGGACACCACACCGAAGTTGTCCCCACCTCAAACTTGTGCTGCCCAGATAGACCCAAGGGAACCCTACAAACTGACATCAGGAACCTGGACTGCTGAGTTTTCTTTCCCAGGGAAAATGGAAAAAGGATGTGCCCAGGGGCCCCTGGCCCTGACTGCAAAAAATCCTTATATCGAAGGATGGACACCACACCGAAGTTGTCCCCACCTCAAACTTGTGCTGCCCTGATAGACCCAAGGGAGCCCTACAAACTGACATCAGGAACCTGGACTGCCGAGTTTTCTTTCCCAGGGAAAATGGAAAAAGGATGTGCCCAGGGGCCCCTGGCCCTGGGCTGGGGCCTCTCTGCAAAGAATCCTTATATCGAAGGATGGACACCACACCGAAGTTGTCCCCACCTCAAACTTGTGCTGCCCTGATAGACCCAAGGGAGCCCTACAAACTGACATCAGGAACGTGGACTGCTGAGTTTTCTTTCCCAGGGAAAATGGAAAAAGGATGTGCCCAGGGATCCCTGGCCCTGACTGCAAAAAATCCTTATATCGAAGGATGGACCCCACACCGAAGTTGTCCCCACCTCAAACTTGTGCTGCCCTGATAGACCCAAGGGAGCCCTACAAACTGACATCAGGAACCTGGACTGCTGAGTTTTCTTTCCCAGGGAAAATGTAAAAAGGATGTGCCCAGGGGCCCCTGGCCCTGACTGCAAAAAATCCTTATATCGAAGGATGGACACCACACCGAAGTTGTCCCCACCTCAAACTTGTGCTGCCCAGATAGACCCAAGGGAACCCTACAAACTGACATCAGGAACCTGGACTGCTGAGTTTTCTTTCCCAGGGAAAATGGAAAAAGGATGTGCCCAGGGGCCCCTGACCATGACTGCAAAAAATCCTTATATCGAAGGATGGACCCCACACCGAAGTTGTCCCCACCTCAAACTTGTGCTGCCCTGATAGACCCAAGGGAGCCCTACAAACTGACATCAGGAACCTGGACTGCTGAGTTTTCTTTCCCAGGGAAAATGGAAAAAGGATGTGCCCAGGGGCCCCTGGCCCTGACTGCAAAAAATCCTTATATCGAAGGATGCACCCCACACCGAAGATGTCCCCACCTCAAACTTGTGCTGCCCTGATAGACCCAAGGGAGCCCTACAAACTGACATCAGGAACCTGGACTGCTGAGTTTTCTTTCCCAGGGAAAATGGAAAAAGGTTGTGCCCAGGGGCCCCTGGCCCTGGGCTGGGGACTCACTGCAAAGAATCCTTATATCGAAGGATGGACCCCACACCGAAGATGTCCCCACCTCAAACTTGTGCTGCCCTGATAGACCCAAGGGAGCCCTACAAACTGACATCAGGAACCTGGACTGCCGAGTTTTCTTTCCCAGGGAAAATGGAAAAAGGATATGCCCAGGGGCCCCTGGTCCTGACTGCAAAGAATCCTTATATCGAAGGATGCACCCCACACCGAAGTTGTCCCCACCTCAAACTTGTGCTGCCCTGATAGACCCAAGGGAGCCCTACAAACTGACATCAGGAACCTGGACTGCTGAGTTTTCTTTCCCAGGAAAAATGGAAAAATGATGTGCCCAGGGGCCCCTGGCCCACACTGCAAAAAATCCTTATATCGAAGGATGGACCCCACACCGAAGTTGTCCCCACCTCAAACTTGTGCTGCCCTGATAGACCCAAGGGAGCCCTACAAACTGACATCAGGAACCTGGACTGCTTAGTTTTCTTTCCCAGGGAAAATGGAAAAAGGATGTGCCCAGGGGCCCCTGGCCCTGGGCAGGGGACTCACTGCCAAAGATCCTTATGTCGAAGGATGGACCCCACACCGAAGATGTCCCCACCTCAAACTTGTGCTGCCCTGATAGACCCAAGGGAGCCCTACAAATTGACATCAGGAACCTGGTCTGCTGAGTTTTCTTTCCCAGGGAAAATGGAAAAAGGATGTGCCCAGGGGACCCTGGCCCTGACTGCAAAAAATCCTTATATCGAAGGATGGAGCCCACACCGAAGTTGTCCCCACCTCAAACTTGTGCTGCCCTGATAGACCCAAGGGAGCCCTACAAACTGACATCAGGAACCTGGACTGCTGAGTTTTCTTTCCCAGGGAAAATGGAAAAAGGATGTGCCCAGGGGCCCCTGGCCCTGACTGCAAAGAATCCTTATATCGAAGGATGGACCCCACACCGAAGTTGTCCCCACCTCAAACTTGTGCTGCCCTGATACACCCAAGGGAACCCTACAAACTGACATCAGGAACCTGGACTGCTGAGTTTTCTTTCCCAGGGAAAATGGAAAAAGGATGTGCCCAGGGGCCCCTGGCCCTCGGCTGGAGCCTCTCTGCAAAGAATCCTTATATCGAAGTATGGACCCCACACCGAAGTTGTCCCCACCTCAAACTTGTGCTGCCCTGATAGACCCATGGGAGCCCTACAAACTGACATCAGGAACCTGGACTGCTGAGTTTTCTTTCCCAGGGAAAATGGAAAAAGGATGTGCCCAGGGGTCCCTGGCCCTGACTGCAAAAAATCCTTATATCGAAGGATGGACCCCACACCGAAGTTGTCCCCACCTCAAACTTGTGCTGCCCTGATAGACCCAAGGGAGCCCTACAAACTGACATCAGGAACCAGGACTGCTGAGTTTTCATTCCCAGGGGAAATGGAAAAAGGATGTGCACAGGGGCCCCTGGCCCTGACTGCAAAAAATCCTTATATCGAAGGATGGAGCCCAGACCGAAGTTGTCCCCACCTCAAACTTGTGCTGCCCTGATAGACCCAAGGGAGCCCTACAAACTGACATCAGGAACCTGGACTGCTGAGTTTTCTTTCCCAGGGAAAATGGAAAAAGGATGTGCCCAGGGTCCCCTGGCCCTGACTGCAAAAAATCCTTATATCGAAGGATGGACCCCACACCGAAATTGTCCCCACCTCAAACTTGTGCTGCCCTGATACACCCAAGGGAGCCCTACAAACTGACATCAGGAACCTGGACTGCTGAGTTTTCTTTCCCAGGGAAAATGGAAAAAGGATGTGTCCAGGGGCCCCTGGCCCTGGCCCTGGTCCTCACTTCAAAGAATCCTTATATCGAAGGATGGACCCCACACCGAAGTTGTCCCCACCTCAAACTTGTGCTGCCCTGATAGACCCAAGGGAGCCCTACAAACTGACATCAGGAACCTGGACTGCTGAGTTTTCTTTCCCAGGGAAAATGGAAAAAGGATATGCCCAGGGGCCCCTGGCCCTGGGCAGGGGACTCACTGCCAAAAATCCTTATATCGAAGGATGGACACCACACCGAAGATGTCCCCACCTCAAACTTGTGCTGCCCTGATAGACCCAAGGGAGCCCTACAAACTGACATCAGGAACCTGGACTGCTGAGTTTTCTTTCCCAGGGAAAATGGAAAAAGGATGTGCCCAGGGTCCCCTGGCCCTGACTGCAAAAAATCCTTATATCGAAGGATGGACCCCACACCGAAGTTGTCCCCACCTCAAACTTGTGCTGCCCTGATAGACCCAAGGGAGCCCTACAAACTGACATCAGGAACCTGGACTGCTGAGTTTTCTTTCCCAGGGAAAATGGAAAAAGGATGTGCCCAGGGGCCCCGGGCCCTGGGCTGGGGCCTCACTACAACAAGTCCTTATATCGAAGGATGGACCCCACACCGAAGTTGTCCCCACCTCAAACTTGTGCTGCCCTGATAGACCCAAGGGAGCCCTACAAACTGACATCAGGAACCTGGACTGCTGAGTTTTCTTTCCCAGGGAAAATGGAAAAAGGATGTGCCCAGGGGCCCCTGGCCCTGACTGCAAAAAATCCTTATATCGAAGGATGGACCCCACACCGAAGTTGTCCCCACCTCAAACTTGTGCTGCCCTGATAGACCCAAGGGAACCCTACAAACTGACATCAGGAACCTGGACTGCTGAGTTTTCTTTCCCAGGGAAAATGGAAAAAGGATATGCCCAGGGGCCCCTGGCCCTGGGCTGGGACCTCACTACAAAGAATCCTTATATCGAAGGATGGACCCCACACCGAAGTTGTCCCCACCTCAAATTTGTGCTGCCCTGATAGACCCAAGGGAGCCCTACAAACTGACATCAGGAACCTGGACTGCTGAGTTTTCTTTCCCAGGGAAAATGGAAAAAGGATGTGCCCAGGGGCCCCTGGCCCTGGCCCTGGTCGTCACTTCAAAGAATCCTTATATCGAAGGATGGACCCCACACCGAAGTTGTCCCCACCTCAAACTTGTGCTGCCCTGATAGACCCAAGGGAGCCCTACAAACTGACATCAGGAACCTGGACTGCTGAGTTTTCTTTCCCAGGGAAAATGGAAAAAGGATGTGCCCAGGGGCCCCTGGCCCTGACTGCAAAAAATCCTTATATCGAAGGATGGACCCCACACCGAAGTTGTCCCCACCTCAAACTTGTGCTGCCCTAATACACCCAAGGGGGCCCTACAAACAGACATCAGGAACCTGGACTGCTGAGTTTTCTTTCCCAGGGAAAATGGAAAAAGGATATGCCCATGGGCCCCTGACCCTGACTGCAAAAAATCCTTATATCGAAGGATGGACCCCACACCGAAGTTGTCCCTACCTCAAACTTGTGCTGCCCTGATAGACCCAAGGGAGCCCTACAAACTGACATCAGGAACCTGGACTGCTGAGTTTTCTTTCCCAGGGAAAATGGAAAAAGGATGTGCCCAGGGGCCCGTGGCACTGACTGCAAAGAATCCTTATATCGAAGGATGGACCCCACACCGAAGATGTCCCCACCTCAAACTTGTGCTGCCCTGATACACCCAAGGGAGCCCTACAAACTGACATCAGGAACCTGGACTGCTGAGTTTTCTTTCCCAGGGAAAATGGAAAAAGGATGTGCCCAGGGGCCCCTGGCCCACACTGCAAAGAATCCTTATATCGAAGGATGGACCCCACACCGAAGTTGTCCCCACCTCAAACTTGTGCTGCCCTGATAGACCCAAGGGAGCCCTACAAACTGACATCAGGAACCAGGACTGCTGAGTTTTCTTTCCCAGGGAAAATGGAAAAAGGATGTGCCCAGGGGCCCCTGGCCCTGGGCTGGAGCCTCTCTGCAAAGAATCCTTATATCGAAGTATGGACCCCACACCGAAGTTGTCCCCACCTCAAACTTGTGCTGCCCTGATAGACCCAAGGGAGCCCTACAAACTGACATCAGGAACCTGGACTGCCGAGTTTTCTTTCCCAGGGAAAATGGAAAAAGGATGTGCCCAGGGGCCCCTGGCCCTGGGCTGGGACCTCACTACAAAGAATCCTTATATCGAAGGATGGAGCCCAGACCGAAGTTGTCCCCACCTCAAACTTGTGCTGCCCTGATAGACCCAAGGGAGCCCTACAAACTGACATCAGGAACCTGGACTGCTGAGTTTTCTTTCCCAGGGAAAATGGAAAAAGGATGTGCCCAGGGTCCCCTGGCCCTGACTGCAAAAAATCCTTATATCGAAGGATGGACCCCACACCGAAGTTGTCCCCACCTCAAACTTGTGCTGCCCTGATACACCCAAGGGAGCCCTACAAACTGACATCAGGAACCTGGACTGCTGAGTTTTCTTTCCCAGGGAAAATGGAAAAAGGATGTGTCCAGGGGCCCCTGGCCCTGGCCCTGGTCCTCACTTCAAAGAATCCTTATATCGAAGGATGGACCCCACACCGAAGTTGTCCCCACCTCAAACTTGTGCTGCCCTGATAGACCCAAGGGAGCCCTACAAACTGACATCAGGAACCTGGACTGCTGAGTTTTCTTTCCCAGGGAAAATGGAAAAAGGATGTGCCCAGGGGCCCCGGGCCCTGGGCTGGGGCCTCACTACAACAAGTCCTTATATCGAAGGATGGACCCCACACCGAAGTTATCCCCACCTCAAACTTGTTCTGCCCTGATACACCCAAGGGAGCCCTACAAACTGACATCAGGAACCTGGACTGCTTAGTTTTCTTTCCCAGGGAAAATGGAAAAAGGATGTGCCCAGGGGTCCCTGGCCCTGACTGCAAAAAATCCTTATATCGAAGGATGGACCCCACACCGAAGTTGTCCCCACCTCAAACTTGTGCTGCCCTGATAGACCCAAGGGAGCCCTACAAACTGACATCAGGAACCTGGACTGCTGAGTTTTCTTTCCCAGGGAAAATGGAAAAAGGATGTGCCCAGGGGCCCGTGGCACTGACTGCAAAGAATCCTTATATCGAAGGATGGACCCCACACCGAAGTTGTCCCCACCTCAAACTTGTGCTGCCCTGATAGACCCAAGGGAGCCCTACAAACTGACATCAGGAACCTGGACTGCTGAGTTTTCTTTCCCAGGGAAAATGGAAAAAGGTTGTGCCCAGGGGCCCCTGGCCCTGACTGCAAAAAATCCTTATATCGAAGGATGCACCCCACACCGAAGATGTCCCCACCTCAAACTTGTGCTGCCCTGATAGACCCAAGGGAGCCCTACAAACTGACATCAGGAACCTGGACTGCTGAGTTTTCTTTCCCAGGGAAAATGGAAAAAGGATGTGCCCAGGGGCCCCTGGCCCTGACTGCAAAAAATCCTTATATCGAAGGATGGACCCCACACCGAAGTTGTCCCCACCTCAAACTTGTGCTGCCCTGATAGACCCAAGGGAACCCTACAAACTGACATCAGGAACCTGGACTGCTTAGTTTTCTTTCCCAGGGAAAATGGAAAAAGGATGTGCCCAGGGGCCCCTGGCCCTGGGCTGGAGCCTCTCTGCAAAGAATCCTTATATCGAAGTATGGACCCCACACCGAAGTTGTCCCCACCTCAAACTTGTGCTGCCCTGATAGACCCAAGGGAGCCCTACAAACTGACATCAGGAACCTGGACTGCTGAGTTTTCTTTCCCAGGGAAAATGGAAAAAGGTTGTGCCCAGGGGCCCCTGGCCCTGACTGCAAAGAATCCTTATATCGAAGGATGCACCCGACACCGAAGATGTCCCCACCTCAAACTTGTGCTGCCCTGATAGACCCAAGGGAGCCCTACAAACTGACATCAGGAACCTGGACTGCTGAGTTTTCTTTCCCAGGGAAAATGGAAAAAGGATGTGCCCAGGGGCCCCTGGCCCTGACTGCAAAGAATCCATATGTCGAAGGATGGACCCCACACCGAAGTTGTCCCCACCTCAAACTTGTGCTGCCCTGATAGACCCAAGGGAACCCTACAAACTGACATCCGGAACCTGGACTGCTGAGTTTTCTTTCCCAGGGAAAATGGAAAAAGGATATGCCCAGGGGCCCCTGGTCCTGACTGCAAAGAATCCTTATATCGAAGGATGCACCCCACACCGAAGTTGTCCCCACCTCAAACTTGTGCTGCCCTGATAGACCCAAGGGAGCCCTACAAACTGACATCAGGAACCTGGACTGCTGAGTTTTCTTTCCCAGGAAAAATGGAAAAAGGATGTGCCCAGGGGCCCGTGGCACTGACTGCAAAGAATCCTTATATCGAAGGATGGACCCCACACCGAAGTTGTCCCCACCTCAAACTTGTGCTGCCCTGATAGACCCAAGGGAACCCTACAAACTGACATCAGGAACCTGGACTGCTGAGTTTTCTTTCCCAGGGAAAATGGAAAAAGGATGTGCCCAGGAGCCCCTGGCCCTGACTGCAAAGAATCCTTATATCGAAGGATGGACCCCACACCGAAGTTGTCCCCACCTCAAACTTGTGCTGCCCTGATACACCCAAGGGAACCCTACAAACTGACATCAGGAACCTGGACTGCTGAGTTTTCTTTCCCAGGGAAAATGGAAAAAGGATGTGCCCAGGGGCCCCTGGCCCTGGGCTGGAGCCTCTCTGCAAAGAATCCTTATATCGAAGTATGGACCCCACACCGAAGTTGTCCCCACCTCAAACTTGTGCTGCCCTGATAGACCCATGGGAGCCCTACAAACTGACATCAGGAACCTGGACTGCTGAGTTTTCTTTCCCAGGGAAAATGGAAAAAGGATGTGCCCAGGGGTCCCTGGCCCTGACTGCAAAAAATCCTTATATCGAAGGATGGACCCCACACCGAAGTTGTCCCCACCTCAAACTTGTGCTGCCCTGATAGACCCAAGGGAGCCCTACAAACTGACATCAGGAACCAGGACTGCTGAGTTTTCTTTCCCAGGGGAAATGGAAAAAGGATGTGCACAGGGGCCCCTGGCCCTGTCTACAAAAAATCCTTATATCGAAGGATGGAGCCCAGACCGAAGTTGTCCCCACCTCAAACTTGTGCTGCCCTGATAGACCCAAGGGAGCCCTACAAACTGACATCAGGAACCTGGACTGCTGAGTTTTCTTTCCCAGGGAAAATGGAAAAAGGATGTGCCCAGGGGCCCCTGGCCCTGACTGCAAAAAATCCTTATATCGAAGGATGGACCCCACACCGAAGTTGTCCCCACCTCAAACTTGTGCTGCCCTGATACACCCAAGGGAGCCCTACAAACTGACATCAGGAACCTGGACTGCTGAGTTTTCTTTCCCAGGGATAATGGAAAAAGGATGTGTCCAGGGGCCCCTGGCCCTGGCCCTGGTCCTCACTTCAAAGAATCCTTATATCGAAGGATGGACCCCACACCGAAGTTGTCCCCACCTCAAACTTGTGCTGCCCTGATAGACCCAAGGGAGCCCTACAAACTGACATCAGGAACCTGGACTGCTGAGTTTTCTTTCCCAGGGAAAATGGAAAAAGGATGTGCCCAGGGGCCCCGGGCCCTGGGCTGGGGCCTCACTACAACAAGTCCTTATATCGAAGGATGGACCCCACACCGAAGTTGTCCCCACCTCAAACTTGTGCTGCCCTGATACACCCAAGGGAGCCCTACAAACTGACATCAGGAACCTGGACTGCTGAGTTTTCTTTCCCAGGGAAAATGGAAAAAGGATGTGCCCAGGGGCCCCTGGCCCTGACTGCAAAAAATCCTTATATCGAAGGATGGACCCCACACCGAAGTTGTCCCCACCTCAAACTTGTGCTGCCCTGATAGACCCAAGGGAACCCTACAAACTGACATCAGGAACCTGGACTGCTTAGTTTTCTTTCCCAGGGAAAATGGAAAAAGGATGTGCCCAGGGGTCCCTGGCCCTGACTGCAAAAAATCCTTATATCGAAGGATGGACCCCACACCGAAGTTGTCCCCACCTCAAACTTGTGCTGCCCTGATAGACCCAAGGGAGCCCTAAAAACTGACATCAGGAACCTGGACTGCCGAGTTTTCTTTCCCAGGGAAAATGGAAAAAGGATGTGCCCAGGGGTCCCTGGCCCTGACTTCAAAGAATCCTTATATCGAAGGATGGACCCCACACCGAAGTTGTCCCCACCTCAAACTTGTGCTGCCCTGATAGACCCAAGGGAGCCCTACAAACTGACATCAGGAACCTGGACTGCTGAGTTTTCTTTCCCAGGGAAAATGGAAAAAGGATGTGCCCAGGGGCCCCTGGCCCTGGGCTGGGGCCTCTCTGCAAAGAATCCTTATATCGAAGGATGGACACCACACCGAAGTTGTCCCCACCTCAAACTTGTGCTGCCCTGATAGACCCAAGGGAGCCCTACAAACTGACATCAGGAACCTGGACTGCTGAGTTTTCTTTCCCAGGGAAAATGGAAAAAGGATGTGCCCAGGGGTCCCTGGCCCTGACTGCAAAAAATCCTTATATCGAAGGATGGACCCCACACCGAAGTTGTCCCCACCTCAAACTTGTGCTGCCCTGATACACCCAAGGGAGCCCTACAAACTGACATCAGGAACCTGGACTGCTGAGTTTTCTTTCCCAGGGAAAATGGAAAAAGGATGTGTCCAGGGGCCCCTGGCCCTGGCCCTGGTCCTCACTTCAAAGAATCCTTATATCGAAGGATGGACCCCACACCGAAGTTCTCCCCACCTCAAACTTGTGCTGCCCTGATAGACCCAAGGGAGCCCTACAAACTGACATCAGGAACCTGGACTGCTGAGTTTTCTTTCCCAGGGAAAATGGAAAAAGGATGTGCCCAGGGGCCCCGGGCCCTGGGCTGGGGCCTCACTACAACAAGTCCTTATATCGAAGGATGGACCCCACACCGAAGTTGTCCCCACCTCAAACTTGTGCTGCCCTGATACACCCAAGGGAGCCTTACAAACTGACATCAGGAACCTGGACTGCTTAGTTTTCTTTCCCAGGGAAAATGGAAAAAGGATGTGCCCAGGGTCCCCTGGCCCTGACTGCAAAAAATCCATATATCGAAGGATGGACCCCACACCGAAGTTATCCCCACCTCAAACTTGTGCTGCCCTGATACACCCAAGGGAGCCCTACAAACTGACATCAGGAACCTGGACTGCTGAGTTTTCTTTCCCAGGGAAAATGGAAAAAGCATGTGCCCAGGGGCCCCCTGCACTGGGCCCCTGGCCCTGACTGCAAAAAATCCTTATATCGAAGGATGGACCCCACACCGAAGTTGTCCCCACCTCAAACTTGTGCTGCCCTAATACACCCAAGGGGGCCCTACAAACTGACATCAGGAACCTGGACTGCTGAGTTTTCTTTCCCAGGGAAAATGGAAAAAGGGTATGCCCATGGGCCCCTGACCATGACTGCAAAAAATCCATATATCGAAGGATGGACCCCACACCGAAGTTGTCCCCACCTCAAACTTGTGCTGCCCTGATAGACCCAAGGAAGCCCTACAAACTGACATCAGGAACCTGGACTGCTGAGTTTTCTTTCCCAGGGAAAATGGAAAAAGGATATGCCCAGGGGCCCCTGGCCCTGGGCAGGGGACTCACTGCCAAAAATCCTTATATCGAAGGATGGACACCACACCGAAGATGTCCCCACCTCAAACTTGTGCTGCCCTGATAGACCCAAGGGAGCCCTACAAACTGACATCAGGAACCTGGACTGCTGAGTTTTCTTTCCCAGGGAAAATGGAAAAAGGATGTGCCCAGGGTCCCCTGGCCCTGACTGCAAAAAATCCTTATATCGAAGGATGGACCCCACACCGAAGTTGTCCCCACCTCAAACTTGTGCTGCCCTGATAGACCCAAGGGAGCCCTACAAACTGACATCAGGAACCTGGACTGCTGAGTTTTCTTTCCCAGGGAAAATGGAAAAAGGATGTGCCCAGGGGCCCCGGGCCCTGGGCTGGGGCCTCACTACAACAAGTCCTTATATCGAAGGATGGACCCCACACCGAAGTTGTCCCCACCTCAAACTTGTGCTGCCCTGATACACCCAAGGGAGCCCTACAAACTGACATCAGGAACCTGGACTGCTGAGTTTTCTTTCCCAGGGAAAATGGAAAAAGGATGTGCCCAGGGGCCCCTGGCCCTGACTGCAAAAAATCCTTATATCGAAGGATGGACCCCACACCGAAGTTGTCCCCACCTCAAACTTGTGCTGCCCTGATAGACCCCAGGGAGCCCTACAAACTGACATCAGGAACCTGGACTGCTGAGTTTTCTTTCCCAGGGAAAATGGAAAAAGGATGTGCCCAGGGGCCCCTGGCCCTGACTGCAAAAAATCCTTATATCGAAGGATGCACCCCACACCGAAGTTGTCCCCACCTCAAACTTGTGCTGCCCTAATACACCCAAGGGGGCCCTACAAACTGACATCAGGAACCTGGACTGCTGAGTTTTCTTTCCCAGGGAAAATGGAAAAAGGATATGCCCATGGGCCCCTGACCCTGACTGCAAAAAACCCTTATATCGAAGGATGGACCCCACACCGAAGTTGTCCCCACCTCAAACTTGTGCTGCCCTGATAGACCCAAGGGAGCCCTACAAACTGACATCAGGAACCTGGACTGCTGAGTTTTCTTTCCCAGGGAAAATGGAAAAAGGATGTGCCCAGGGGCCCCTGGCCCTGACTGCAAAAAATCCTTATATCGAAGGATGGACCCCACACCGAAGTTGTCCCCACCTCAAACTTGTGCTGCCCTGATAGACCCAAGGGAACCCTACAAACTGACATCAGGAACCTGGAGTGCTGAGTTTTCTTTCCCAGGGAAAATGGAAAAAGGATATGCCCAGGGGCCCCTGGCCCTGGGCTGGGACCTCACTACAAAGAATCCTTATATCGAAGGATGGACCCCACACCGAAGTTGTCCCCACCTCAAATTTGTGCTGCCCTGATAGACCCAAGGGAGCCCTACAAACTGACATCAGGAACCTGGACTGCTGAGTTTTCTTTCCCAGGGAAAATGGAAATATGATGTGCACAGGGGCCCCTGGCCCTGTCTACAAAAAATCCTTATATCGAAGGATGGAGCCCAGACCGAAGTTGTCCCCACCTCAAACTTGTGCTGCCCTGATAGACCCAAGGGAGCCCTACAAACTGACATCAGGAACCTGGACTGCCGAGTTTTCTTTCCCAGGGAAAATGGAAAAAGGATGTGCCCAGGGGCCCCTGGCCCTGGGCTGGGACCTCACTACAAAGAATCCTTATATCGAAGGATGGAGCCCAGACCGAAGTTGTCCCCACCTCAAACTTGTGCTGCCCTGATAGACCCAAGGGAGCCCTACAAACTGACATCAGGAACCTGGACTGCTGAGTTTTCTTTCCCAGGGAAAATGGAAAAAGGATGTGCCCAGGGTCCCCTGGCCCTGACTGCAAAAAATCCTTATATCGAAGGATGGACCCCACACCGAAGTTGTCCCCACCTCAAACTTGTGCTGCCCTGATACACCCAAGGGAGCCCTACAAACTGACATCAGGAACCTGGACTGCTGAGTTTTCTTTCCCAGGGAAAATGGAAAAAGGATGTGTCCAGGGGCCCCTGGCCCTGGCCCTGGTCCTCACTTCAAAGAATCCTTATATCGAAGGATGGACCCCACACCGAAGTTGTCCCCACCTCAAACTTGTGCTGCCCTGATAGACCCAAGGGAGCCCTACAAACTGACATCAGGAACCTGGACTGCTGAGTTTTCTTTCCCAGGGAAAATGGAAAAAGGATGTGCCCAGGGGCCCCGGGCCCTGGGCTGGGGCCTCACTACAACAAGTCCTTATATCGAAGGATGGACCCCACACCGAAGTTATCCCCACCTCAAACTTGTTCTGCCCTGATACACCCAAGGGAGCCCTACAAACTGACATCAGGAACCTGGACTGCTTAGTTTTCTTTCCCAGGGAAAATGGAAAAAGGATGTGCCCAGGGGTCCCTGGCCCTGACTGCAAAAAATCCTTATATCGAAGGATGGACCCCACACCGAAGTTGTCCCCACCTCAAACTTGTGCTGCCCTGATAGACCCAAGGGAGCCCTACAAACTGACATCAGGAACCTGGACTGCTGAGTTTTCTTTCCCAGGGAAAATGGAAAAAGGATGTGCCCAGGGGCCCCCTGCACTGGGCCCCTGGCCCTGACTGCAAAAAATCCTTATATCGAAGGATGGACCCCACACCGAAGTTGTACCCACCTCAAACTTGTGCTGCCATAATACACCCAAGGGGGCCCTACAAACTGACATCAGGAACCTGGACTGCTGAGTTTTCTTTCCCAGGGAAAATGGAAAAAGGATATGCCCATGGGCCCCTGACCATGACTGCAAAAAATCCTTATATCGAAGGATGGACCCCACACCGAAGTTGTCCCCACCTCAAACTTGTGCTGCCCTGATAGACCCAAGGGAGCCCTACAAACTGACATCAGGAACCTGGACTGCTGAGTTTTCTTTCCCAGGGAAAATGGAAAAAGGATGTGCCCAGGGGCCCGTGGCACTGACTGCAAAGAATCCTTATATCGAAGGATGGACCCCACACCGAAGTTGTCCCCACCTCAAACTTGTGCTGCCCTGATAGACCCAAGGGAGCCCTACAAACTGACATCAGGAACCTGGACTGCTGAGTTTTCTTTCCCAGGGAAAATGGAAAAAGGTTGTGCCCAGGGGCCCCTGGCCCTGACTGCAAAAAATCCTTATATCGAAGGATGCACCCCACACCGAAGATGTCCCCACCTCAAACTTGTGCTGCCCTGATAGACCCAAGGGAGCCCTACAAACTGACATCAGGAACCTGGACTGCTGAGTTTTCTTTCCCAGGGAAAATGGAAAAAGGATGTGCCCAGGGGCCCCTGGCCCTGACTGCAAAAAATCCTTATATCGAAGGATGGACCCCACACCGAAGTTGTCCCCACCTCAAACTTGTGCTGCCCTGATAGACCCAAGGGAACCCTACAAACTGACATCAGGAACCTGGACTGCTTAGTTTTCTTTCCCAGGGAAAATGGAAAAAGGATGTGCCCAGGGGCCCCTGGCCCTGGGCTGGAGCCTCTCTGCAAAGAATCCTTATATCGAAGTATGGACCCCACACCGAAGTTGTCCCCACCTCAAACTTGTGCTGCCCTGATAGACCCAAGGGAGCCCTACAAACTGACATCAGGAACCTGGACTGCTGAGTTTTCTTTCCCAGGGAAAATGGAAAAAGGTTGTGCCCAGGGGCCCCTGGCCCTGACTGCAAAGAATCCTTATATCGAAGGATGCACCCGACACCGAAGATGTCCCCACCTCAAACTTGTGCTGCCCTGATAGACCCAAGGGAGCCCTACAAACTGACATCAGGAACCTGGACTGCTGAGTTTTCTTTCCCAGGGAAAATGGAAAAAGGATGTGCCCAGGGGCCCCTGGCCCTGACTGCAAAGAATCCATATGTCGAAGGATGGACCCCACACCGAAGTTGTCCCCACCTCAAACTTGTGCTGCCCTGATAGACCCAAGGGAACCCTACAAACTGACATCCGGAACCTGGACTGCTGAGTTTTCTTTCCCAGGGAAAATGGAAAAAGGATATGCCCAGGGGCCCCTGGTCCTGACTGCAAAGAATCCTTATATCGAAGGATGCACCCCACACCGAAGTTGTCCCCACCTCAAACTTGTGCTGCCCTGATAGACCCAAGGGAGCCCTACAAACTGACATCAGGAACCTGGACTGCTGAGTTTTCTTTCCCAGGAAAAATGGAAAAATGATGTGCCCAGGGGCCCGTGGCACTGACTGCAAAGAATCCTTATATCGAAGGATGGACCCCACACCGAAGTTGTCCCCACCTCAAACTTGTGCTGCCCTGATAGACCCAAGGGAACCCTACAAACTGACATCAGGAACCTGGACTGCTGAGTTTTCTTTCCCAGGGAAAATGGAAAAAGGATGTGCCCAGGAGCCCCTGGCCCTGACTGCAAAGAATCCTTATATCGAAGTATGGACCCCACACCGAAGTTGTCCCCACCTCAAACTTGTGCTGCCCTGATACACCCAAGGGAACCCTACAAACTGACATCAGGAACCTGGACTGCTGAGTTTTCTTTCCCAGGGAAAATGGAAAAAGGATGTGCCCAGGGGCCCCTGGCCCTGGGCTGGAGCCTCTCTGCAAAGAATCCTTATATCGAAGTATGGACCCCACACCGAAGTTGTCCCCACCTCAAACTTGTGCTGCCCTGATAGACCCATGGGAGCCCTACAAACTGACATCAGGAACCTGGACTGCTGAGTTTTCTTTCCCAGGGAAAATGGAAAAAGGATGTGCCCAGGGGTCCCTGGCCCTGACTGCAAAAAATCCTTATATCGAAGGATGGACCCCACACCGAAGTTGTCCCCACCTCAAACTTGTGCTGCCCTGATAGACCCAAGGGAGCCCTACAAACTGACATCAGGAACCAGGACTGCTGAGTTTTCTTTCCCAGGGGAAATGGAAAAAGGATGTGCACAGGGGCCCCTGGCCCTGTCTACAAAAAATCCTTATATCGAAGGATGGAGCCCAGACCGAAGTTGTCCCCACCTCAAACTTGTGCTGCCCTGATAGACCCAAGGGAGCCCTACAAACTGACATCAGGAACCTGGACTGCTGAGTTTTCTTTCCCAGGGAAAATGGAAAAAGGATGTGCCCAGGGGCCCCTGGCCCTGACTGCAAAAAATCCTTATATCGAAGGATGGACCCCACACCGAAGTTGTCCCCACCTCAAACTTGTGCTGCCCTGATACACCCAAGGGAGCCCTACAAACTGACATCAGGAACCTGGACTGCTGAGTTTTCTTTCCCAGGGAAAATGGAAAAAGGATGTGCCCAGGGGCCCCGGGCCCTGGGCTGGGGCCTCACTACAACAAGTCCTTATATCGAAGGATGGACCCCACACCGAAGTTGTCCCCACCTCAAACTTGTGCTGCCCTGATACACCCAAGGGAGCCCTACAAACTGACATCAGGAACCTGGACTGCTGAGTTTTCTTTCCCAGGGAAAATGGAAAAAGGATGTGCCCAGGGTCCCCTGGCCCTGACTGCAAAAAATCCTTATATCGAAGGATGGACCCCACACCGAAGTTATCCCCACCTCAAACTTGTGCTGCCCTGATACACCCAAGGGAGCCCTACAAACTGACATCAGGAACCTGGACTGCTGAGTTTTCTTTCCCAGGGAAAATGGAAAAAGGATGTGCCCAGGGGCCCCTGGCCCTGACTGCAAAAAATCCTTATATCGAAGGATGGACCCCACACCGAAGTTGTCCCCACCTCAAACTTGTGCTGCCCTGATAGACCCAAGGGAACCCTACAAACTGACATCAGGAACCTGGACTGCTTAGTTTTCTTTCCCAGGGAAAATGGAAAAAGGATGTGCCCAGGGGTCCCTGGCCCTGACTGCAAAAAATCCTTATATCGAAGGATGGACCCCACACCGAAGTTGTCCCCACCTCAAACTTGTGCTGCCCTGATAGACCCAAGGGAGCCCTACAAACTGACATCAGGAACCTGGACTGCTGAGTTTTCTTTCCCAAGGAAAATGGAAAAAGGATGTGCACAGGGGCCCCTGGCCCTGGGCTGGGCCCTGACTGCAAAGAATCCTTATTTCGAAGGATGGACCCCACACCGAAGTTGTCCCCACCTCAAACTTGTGCTGCCCTGATAGACCCAAGGGAGCCCTAAAAACTGACATCAGGAACCTGGACTGCCGAGTTTTCTTTCCCAGGGAAAATGGAAAAAGGATGTGCCCAGGGGTCCCTGGCCCTGACTTCAAAGAATCCTTATATCGAAGGATGGACCCCACACCGAAGTTGTCCCCACCTCAAACTTGTGCTGCCCTGATAGACCCAAGGGAGCCCTACAAACTGACATCAGGAACCTGGACTGCTGAGTTTTCTTTCCCAGGGAAAATGGAAAAAGGATGTGCCCAGGGGCCCCTGGCCCTGGGCTGGGGCCTCTCTGCAAAGAATCCTTATATCGAAGGATGGACACCACACCGAAGTTGTCCCCACCTCAAACTTGTGCTGCCCTGATAGACCCAAGGGAGCCCTACAAACTGACATCAGGAACCTGGACTGCTGAGTTTTCTTTCCCAGGGAAAATGGAAAAAGGATGTGCCCAGGGGTCCCTGGCCCTGACTGCAAAAAATCCTTATATCGAAGGATGGACCCCACACCGAAGTTGTCCCCACCTCAAACTTGTGCTGCCCTGATAGACCCAAGGGAGCCCTACAAACTGACATCAGGAACCTGGACTGCTGAGTTTTCTTTCCCAGGGAAAATGGAAAAAGGATGTGCCCAGGGGCCCCGGGCCCTGGGCTGGGGCCTCACTACAACAAGTCCTTATATCGAAGGATGGACCCCACACCGAAGTTGTCCCCACCTCAAACTTGTGCTGCCCTGATACACCCAAGGGAGCCCTACAAACTGACATCAGGAACCTGGACTGCTGAGTTTTCTTTCCCAGGGAAAATGGAAAAAGGATGTGCCCAGGGGCCCCTGGCCCTGACTGCAAAAAATCCTTATATCGAAGGATGGACCCCACACCGAAGTTGTCCCCACCTCAAACTTGTGCTGCCCTGATAGACCCAAGGGAACCCTACAAACTGACATCAGGAACCTGGACTGCTGAGTTTTCTTTCCCAGGGAAAATGGAAAAATGATGTGTCCAGGGGCCCCTGGCCCTGGCCCTGGTCCTCACTTCAAAGAATCCTTATATCGAAGGATGGACCCCACACCGAAGTTGTCCCCACCTCAAACTTGTGCTGCCCTGATAGACCCCAGGGAGCCCTACAAACTGACATCAGGAACCTGGACTGCTGAGTTTTCTTTCCCAGGGAAAATGGAAAAAGGATGTGTCCAGGGGCCCCTGGCCCTGGCCCTGGTCGTCACTTCAAAGAATCCTTATATCGAAGGATGGACCCCACACCGAAGTTGTCCCCACCTCAAACTTGTGCTGCCCTGATAGACCCAAGGGAGCCCTACAAACTGACATCAGGAACCTGGACTGCTGAGTTTTCTTTCCCAGGGAAAATGGAAAAAGGATGTGCCCAGGGGCCCCTGGCCCTGACTGCAAAAAATCCTTATATCGAAGGATGCACCCCACACCGAAGTTGTCCCCACCTCAAACTTGTGCTGCCCTAATACACCCAAGGGGGCCCTACAAACTGACATCAGGAACCTGGACTGCTGAGTTTTCTTTCCCAGGGAAAATGGAAAAAGGATATGCCCATGGGCCCCTGACCCTGACTGCAAAAAACCCTTATATCGAAGGATGGACCCCACACCGAAGTTGTCCCCACCTCAAACTTGTGCTGCCCTGATAGACCCAAGGGAGCCCTACAAACTGACATCAGGAACCTGGACTGCTGAGTTTTCTTTCCCAGGGAAAATGGAAAAAGGATGTGCCCAGGGGCCCGTGGCACTGACTGCAAAGAATCCTTATATCAAAGGATGGACACCACACCGAAGTTGTCCCCACCTCAAACTTGTGCTGCCCTGATAGACCCAAGGGAGCCCTACAAACTGACATCAGGAACCTGGACTGCTGAGTTTTCTTTCCCAGGGGAAATGGAAAAAGGTTGTGCCCAGGGGCCGCTGGCCCTGACTGCAAAAAATCCTTATATCGAAGGATGCACCCCAGACCGAAGATGTCCCCACCTCAAACTTGTGCTGCCCTGATAGACCCAAGGGAACCCTACAAACTGACATCAGGAACCTGGACTGCTGAGTTTTCTTTCCCAGGGAAAATGGAAAAAGGATGTGCACAGGGGCCCCTGGCCCTGGGCAGGGGACTCACTGCCAAAAATCCTTATATCGAAGGATGGACACCACACCGAAGATGTCCCCACCTCAAACTTGTGCTGCCCTGATAGACCCAAGGGAGCCCTACAAATTGACATCAGGAACCTGGACTGCTGAGTTTTCTTTCCCAGGGAAAATGGAAAAAGGGAGTGTCCAGGGGCCCCTGGCCCTGGCCCTGGTCCTCAGTTCAAAGAATCCTTATATCGAAGGATGGACCCCACACCGAAGTTGTCCCCACCTCAAACTTGTGCTGCCCTGATAGACCCAAGGGAGCCCTACAAACTGACATCAGGAACCTGGACTGCTGAGTTTTCTTTCCCAGGGAAAATGGAAAAAGTATGTGCCCAGGGGCCCCCTGCACTGGGCCCCTGGCCCTGACTGCAAAAAATCCTTATATCGAAGGATGGACCCCACACCGAAGTTGTCCCCACCTCAAACTTGTGCTGCCATAATACACCCAAGGGGGCCCTACAAACTGACATCAGGAACCTGGACTGCTGAGTTTTCTTTCCCAGGGAAAATGGAAAAAGGATATGCCCATGGGGCCCTGACCATGACTGCAAAAAATCCTTATATCGAAGGATGGACCCCACACCGAAGTTGTCCCCACCTCAAACTTGTGCTGCCCTGATAGACCCAAGGGAGCCCTACAAACTGACATCAGGAACCTGGACTGCTGAGTTTTCTTTCCCAGGGAAAATGGAAAAAGGTTGTGCACAGGGGCCCCTGGCCCTGACTGCAAAAAATCCTTATATCGAAGGATGCACCCCACACCGAAGATGTCCCCACCTCAAACTTGTGCTGCCCTGATAGACCCAAGGGAGCCCTACAAACTGACATCAGGAACCTGGACTGCTGAGTTTTCTTTCCCAGGGAAAATGGAAAAAGGTTCTGCCCAGGGGCCCCTGGCCCTGACTGCAAAAAATCCTTATATCGAAGGATGCACCCCACACCGAAGATGTCCCCACCTCAAACTTGTGCTGCCCTGATAGACCCAAGGGAGCCCTACAAACTGACATCAGGAACCTGGACTGCCGAGTTTTCTTTCCCAGGGAAAATGGAAAAAGGATGTGCCTAGGGGCCCCTGGCCCTGGGCTGGAGCCTCTCTGCAAAGAATCCTTATATCGAAGGATGGACACCACACCGAAGTTGTCCCCACCTCAAACTTGTGCTGCCCTGATAGACCCAAGGGAGCCCTACAAACTGACATCAGGAACCTGGACTGCTGAGTTTTCTTTCCCAGGGAAAATGGAAAAAGGATGTGCCCAGGGGTCCCTGGCCCTGACTGCAAAAAATCCTTATATCGAAGGATGGACCCCACACCGAAGTTGTCCCCACCTCAAACTTGTGCTGCCCTGATAGACCCAAGGGAGCCCTACAAACTGACATCAGGAATCAGGACTGCTGAGTTTTCTTTCCCAGGGAAAATGGAAAAAGGATGTGCACAGGGGCCCCTGGCCCTGCCTACAAAAAATCCTTATATCGAAGGATGGACCCCACACCGAAGTTGTCCCCCCCTCAAACTTGTGCTGCCCTGATAGACCCAAGGGAGCCCTACAAACCGACATCAGGAATCTGGACTGCTGAGTTTTCTTTCCCAGGGAAAATGGAAAAAGGATGTGCCCAGGGTCCCCTGGCCCTGACTGCAAAAAATCCTTATATCGAAGGATGGACCCCACACCGAAGTTGTCCCCACCTCAAACTTGTGCTGCCCTGATACACCCAAGGGAGCCCTACAAACTGACATCAGGAACCTGGACTGCTGAGTTTTCTTTCCCAGGGAAAATGGAAAAAGGATGTGTCCAGGGGCCCCTGGCCCTGGCCCTGGTCCTCACTTCAAAGAATCCTTATATCGAAGGATGGAGCCCACACCGAAGTTGTCCCCACCTCAAACTTGTGCTGCCCTGATACACCCAAGGGAGCCCTACAAACTGACATCAGGAACCTGGACTGCTGAGTTTTCTTTCCCAGGGAAAATGGAAAAAGGATGTGCCCAGGGGCCCCGGGCCCTGGGCTGGGGCCTCACTACAACAAGTCCTTATATCGAAGGATGGACCCCACACCGAAGTTGTCCCCACCTCAAACTTGTGCTGCCCTGATACACCCAAGGGAGCCCTACAAACTGACATCAGGAACCTGGACTGCTTAGTTTTCTTTCCCAGGGAAAATGGAAAAAGGATGTGCCCAGGGTCCCCTGGCCCTGACTGCAAAAAATCCTTATATCGAAGGATGGACCCCACACCGAAGTTGTCCCCACCTCAAACTTGTGCTGCCCTGATACACCCAAGGGAGCCCTACAAACTGACATCAGGAACCTGGACTGCTGAGTTTTCTTTCCCAGGGAAAATGGAAAAAGGATGTGCACAGGGGCCCCTGGCCCTGACTGCAAAAAATCCTTATATCGAAGGATGGACCCCACACCGAAGTTGTCCCCACCTCAAACTTGTGCTGCCCTGATAGACCCAAGGGAACCCTACAAACTGACATCAGGAACCTGGACTGCTTAGTTTTCTTTCCCAGGGAAAATGGAAAAAGGATGTGCCCAGGGGTCCCTGGCCCTGACTGCAAAAAATCCTTATATCGAAGGATGGACCCCACACCGAAGTTGTCCCCACCTCAAACTTGTGCTGCCCTGATACACCCAAGGGATCCCTACAAACTGACATCAGGAACCTGGACTGCTGAGTTTTCTTTCCCAGGGAAAATGGAAAAAGGATGTGCCCAGGGGCCCCTGGCCCTGGGCTGGGACCTCACTACAAAGAATCCTTATATCGAAGGATGGACCCCACACCGAAGTTGTCCCCACCTCAAACTTGTGCTGCCCTGATAGACCCAAGGGAGCCCTACAAACTGACATCAGGAACCTGGACTGCTGAGTTTTCTTTCCCAGGGAAAATGGAAAAATGATGTGCACAGGGGCCCCTGGCCCTGTCTACAAAAAATCCTTATATCGAAGGATGGAGCCCAGACCGAAGTTGTCCCCACCTCAAACTTGTGCTGCCCTGATAGACCCAAGGGAGCCCTACAAACTGACATCAGGAACCTGGACTGCTGAGTTTTCTTTCCCAGGGAAAATGGAAAAAGGATGTGTCCAGGGGCCCCTGGCCCTGGCCCTGGTCCTCACTTCAAAGAATCCTTATATCGAAGGATGGACCCCACACCGAAGTTGTCCCCACCTCAAACTTGTGCTGCCCTGATAGACCCAAGGGAGCCCTACAAACTGACATCAGGAACCTGGACTGCTGAGTTTTCTTTCCCAGGGAAAATGGAAAAAGTATGTGCCCAGGGGCCCCCTGCACTGGGCCCCTGGCCCTGACTGCAAAAAATCCTTATATCGAAGGATGGAGCCCACACCGAAGTTGTCCCCACCTCAAACTTGTGCTGCCCTGATAGACCCAAGGGAGCCCTACAAACTGACATCAGGAACCTGGACTGCTGAGTTTTCTTTCCCAGGGAAAATGGAAAAAGGATGTGCCCAGGGGCCCCTGGCCCTGGGCTGGAGTCTCTCTGCAAAGAATCCTTATATCGAAGTATGGACCCCACACCGAAGTTGTCCCCACCTCAAACTTGTGCTGCCCTGATAGACCCAAGGGAGCCCTACAAACTGACATCAGGAACCTGGACTGCCGAGTTTTCTTTCCCAGGGAAAATGGAAAAAGGATGTGCCTAGGGGCCCCTGGCCCTGGGCTGGGGCCTCTCTGCAAAGAATCCTTATATCGAAGGATGGACACCACACCGAAGTTGTCCCCACCTCAAACTTGTGCTGCCCTGATATACCCAAGGGAGCCCTACAAACTGACATCAGGAACCTGGACTGCTGAGTTTTCTTTCCCAGGGAAAATGGAAAAAGGATGTGCCCAGGGGTCCCTGGCCCTGACTGCAAAGAATCCTTATATCGAAGGATGGACCCCACACCGAAGTTGTCCCCACCTCAAACTTGTGCTGCCCTGATAGACCCAAGGGAGCCCTACAAACTGACATCAGGAACCTGGACTGCTGAGTTTTCTTTCCCAGGGAAAATGGAAAAAGGATGTGCCCAGGGGCCCCGGGCCCTGGGCTGGGGCCTCACTACAACAAGTCCTTATATCGAAGGATGGACCCCACACCGAAGTTGTCCCCACCTCAAACTTGTGCTGCCCTGATAGACCCAAGGGAGCCCTACAAACTGACATCAGGAACCTGGACTGCTTAGTTTTCTTTCCCAGGGAAAATGGAAAAAGGATGTGCCCAGGGTCCCCTGGCCCTGACTGCAAAAAATCCTTATATCGAAGGATGGACCCCACACCGAAGTTGTCCCCACCTCAAACTTGTGGTGCCCTGATAGACCCAAGGGAACCCTACAAACTGACATCAGGAACCTGGACCGCTTAGTTTTCTTTCCCAGGGAAAATGGAAAAAGGATGTGCCCAGGGGTCCCTGGCCCTGACTGCAAAAAATCCTTATATCGAAGGATGGAGCCCAGACCGAAGTTGTCCCCACCTCAAACTTGTGCTGCCCTGATAGACCCAAGGGAGCCCTACAAACTGACATCAGGAACCTGGACTGCTGAGTTTTCTTTCCCAGGGAAAATGGAAAAAGGATGTGCCCAGGGTGCCCTGGCCCTGACTGCAAAAAATCCTTATATCGAAGGATGGACCCCACACCGAAGTTGTCCCCACCTCAAACTTGTGCTGCCCTGATACACCCAAGGGAGCCCTACAAAGTGACATCAGGAACCTGGACTGCTGAGTTTTCTTTCCCAGGGAAAATGGAAAAAGGATGTGCCCAGGGTCCCCTGGCCCTGACTGCAAAGAATCCTTATATCGAAGGATGGACCCCACACCGAAGTTGTCCCCACCTCAAACTTGTGCTGCCCTGATAGACCCAAGGGAGCCCTACAAACTGACATCAGGAACCTGGACTGCTGAGTTTTCTTTCCCAGGGGAAATGGAAAAAGGATGTGTCCAGGGGCCCCTGGCCCTGGCCCTGGTCGTCACTTCAAAGAATCCTTATATCGAAGGATGGACCCCACACCGAAGTTGTCCCCACCTCAAACTTGTGCTGCCCTGATAGACCCAAGGGAGCCCGACAAACTGACATCAGGAACCTGGACTGCTGAGTTTTCTTTCCCAGGGAAAATGGAAAAAGGATGTGCCCAGGGGCCCCTGGCCCTGACGGCAAAAAATCCTTATATCGAAGGATGGACCCCACACCGAAGTTGTCCCCACCTCAAACTTGTGCTGCCCTGATAGACCCAAGGGAGCCCTACAAACTGACATCAGGAACCTGGACTGCCGAGTTTTCTTTCCCAGGGAAAATGGAAAAAGGATGTGCCCAGGGGCCCCTGGCCCTCGGCTGGGGCCTCTCTGCAAAGAATCCTTATATCGAAGGATGGACACCACACCGAAGTTGTCCCCACCTCAAACTTGTGCTGCCCTAATACACCCAAGGGGGCCCTACAAACTGACATCAGGAACCTGGACTGCTGAGTTTTCTTTCCCAGGGAAAATGGAAAAAGGATGTGCCCAGGGGCCCCTGGCCCTGGGCAGGGGACTCACTGCCAAAAATCCTTATATCGAAGGATGGACACCACACCGAAGATGTCCCCACCTCAAACTTGTGCTGCCCTGATAGACCCAAGGGAGCCCTACAAATTGACATCAGGAACCTGGACTGCTGAGTTTTCTTTCCCAGGGAAAATGGAAAAAGGATGTGCCCAGGGGCCCCTGGCCCTGACTGCAAAAAATCCTTATATTGAAGGATGGAGCCCACACCGAAGTTGTCCCCACCTCAAACTTGTGCTGCCCTGATAGACCCAAGGGAGCCCTACAAACTGAAATCAGCAACCTGGACTGCTGAGTTTTCTTTCCCAGGGAAAATGGAAAAAGGATGTGCCCAGGGGCCCCTGGCCCTGGCCTGGAGCCTCTCTGCAAAGAATCCTTATATCGAAGGATGGACCCCACACCGAAGTTGTCCCCACCTCAAACTTGTGCTGCCCTGATAGACCCAAGGGAGCCCTACAAACTGACATCAGGAACCTGGACTGCCGAGTTTTCTTTCCCAGGGAAAATGGAAAAAGGATGTGCCCAGGGGCCCCTGGCCCTCGGCTGGGGCCTCTCTGCAAAGAATCCTTATATCGAAGGATGGACACCACACCGAAGTTGTCCCCACCTCAAACTTGTGCTGCCCTAATACACCCAAGGGGGCCCTACAAACTGACATCAGGAACCTGGACTGCTGAGTTTTCTTTCCCAGGGAAAATGGAAAAAGGATGTGCCCAGGGGCCCCTGGCCCTGGGCTGGGACCTCACTACAAAGAATCCTTATATCGAAGGATGGACCCCACACCGAAGTTGTCCCCACCTCAAACTTGTGCTGCCCTGATAGACCCAAGGGAGCCCTACAAACTGACATCAGGAACCAGGACTGCTGAGTTTTCTTTCCCAGGGAAAATGGAAAAAGGATGTGCACAGGGGCCCCTGGCCCTGTCTACAAAAAATCCTTATATCGAAGGATGGAGCCCAGACCGAAGTTGTCCCCACCTCAAACTTGTGCTGCCCTGATAGACCCAAGGGAGCCCTACAAACTGACATCAGGAACCTGGACTGCTGAGTTTTCTTTCCCAGGGAAAATGGAAAAAGGATGTGCCCAGGGTCCCCTGGCCCTGACTGCAAAAAATACTTATATCGAAGGATGGACCCCACACCGAAGTTGTCCCCACCTCAAACTTGTGCTGCCCTGATACACCCAAGGGAGCCCTACAAACTGACATCAGGAACCTGGACTGCTGAGTTTTCTTTCCCAGGGAAAATGGAAAAAGGATGTGTCCAGGGGCCCCTGGCCCTGGCCCTGGTCCTCACTTCAAAGAATCCTTATATCAAAGGATGGACCCCACACCGAAGTTGTCCCCACCTCAAACTTGTGCTGCCCTGATAGACCCAAGGGAGCCCTACAAACTGACATCAGGAACCTGGACTGCTGAGTTTTCTTTCCCAGGGAAAATGGAAAAAGGATGTGCCCAGGGTCCCCTGGCCCTGACTGCAAAGAATCCTTATATCGAAGGATGGACCCCACACCGAAGTTGTCCCCACCTCAAACTTGTGCTGCCCTGATACACCCAAGGGGGCCCTACAAACTGACATCAGGAACCTGGACTGCTGAGTTTTCTTTCCCAGGGAAAATGGAAAAAGGATATGCCCATGGGCCCCTGACCATGACTGCAAAAAATCCTTATATCGAAGGATGGACCCCACACCGAAGTTGTCCCCACCTCAAACTTGTGCTGCCCTGATAGACCCAAGGGAGCCCTACAAACTGACATCAGGAACCTGGACTGCTGAGTTTTCTTTCCCAGGGAAAATGGAAAAAGGATGTGCCCAGGGGCCCCTGGCCCTGACTGCAAAAAATCCTTATATCGAAGGATGCACCCCACACCGAAGATGTCCCCACCTCAAACTTGTGCTGCCCTGATAGACCCAAGGGAGCCCTACAAACTGACATCAGGAACCTGGACTGCTGAGTTTTCTTTCCCAGGGAAAATGTAAAAAGGATGTGCCCAGGGTCCCCTGGCCCTGACTGCAAAAAATCCTTATATCGAAGGATGGACACCACACCGAAGTTGTCCCCTCCTCAAACTTCTGCTGCCCTGATAGACCCAAGGGAGCCCTACAAACTGACATCAGGAACCTGGACTGCTGAGTTTTCTTTCCCAGGGGAAATGGAAAAAGGTTGTGCCCAGGGGCCCCTGGCCCTGGGCTGGGGACTCACTGCAAAGAATCCTTATATCAAAGGATGCACCCCACACCGAAGTTGTCCCCACCTCAAACTTGTGCTGCCCTGATAGACCCAAGGGAGCCCTACAAACTGACATCAGGAACCTGGACTGCTGAGTTTTCTTTCCCAGGGAAAATGGAAAAAGGATGTGCCCAGGGGCCCCTGGCCCACACTGCAAAAAATCCTTATATCGAAGGATGGACCCCACACCGAAGTTGTCCCCACCTCAAACTTGTGCTGCCCTGATAGACCCAAGGGAACCCTACAAACTGACATCAGGAACCTGGACTGCTGAGTTTTCTTTCCCAGGGAAAATGGAAAAAGGATGTGCCCAGGGTCCCCTGGCCCTGACTGCAAAAAATCCTTATATCGAAGGATGGACCCCACACCGAAGTTGTCCCCACCTCAAACTTGTGCTGCCCTGATACACCCAAGGGAGCCCTACAAACTGACATCAGGAACCTGGACTGCTGAGTTTTCTTTCCCAGGGAAAATGGCCAAAGGATGTGCCCTGGGGCCCCTGGCCCTGGCCCTGGTCCTCACTTCAAAGAATCCTTATATCGAAGGATGGACCCCACACCGAAGTTGTCCCCACCTCAAACTTGTGCTGCCCTGATAGACCCAAGGGAGCCCTACAAACTGACATCAGGAACCTGGACTGCTGAGTTTTCTTTCCCAGGGAAAATGGAAAAAGGATGTGCCCAGGGACCCCGGGCCCTGGGCTGGGGCCTCACTACAACAAGTCCTTATATCGAAGGATGGACCCCACACCGAAGTTGTCCCCACCTCAAACTTGTGCTGCCCTGATACACCCAAGGGAGCCCTACAAACTGACATCGGGAACCTGGACTGCTGAGTTTTCTTTCCCAGGGAAAATGGAAAAAGGATGTGTCCAGGGGCCCCTGGCCCTGGCCCTGGTCCGCACTTCAAAGAATCCTTATATCGAAGGATGGACCCCACACCGAAGTTGTCCCCACCTCAAACTTGTGCTGCCCTGATAGACCCAAGGGAGCCCTACAAAGTGACATCAGGAACCTGGACTGCTGAGTTTTCTTTCCCAAGGAAAATGGAAAAAGGATGTGCACAGGGGCCCCTGGCCCTGGGCTGGGCCCTGACTGCAAAGAATCCTTATTTCGAAGGATGGACCCCACACCGAAGTTGTCCCCACCTCAAACTTGTGCTGCCCTGATAGACCCAAGTGAGCCCTAAAAACTGACATCAGGAACCTGGACTGCTGAGTTTTCTTTCCGAGGGAAAATGGAAAAAGGATGTGCCCAGGGGCCCCTGACCCTGGGCTGGGGCCTCACTACAAGAAGTCCTTATATCGAAGGATGGAGCCCACACCGAATTTGTTCCCACCTCAAACTTGTGCTGCCCTGATAGACCCAAGGGAGCCCTACAAACTGACATCAGGAACCTGGACTGCTGAGTTTTCTTTCCCAGGGAAAATGGAAAAAGGATGTGCACAGGGGCCCCTGGCCCTGACTGCAAAAAATCCTTATATCGAAGGATGGAACCCACACCGAAGTTATCCCCACCTCAAACTTGTGCTGCCCTGATAGACCCAAGGGAGCCCTACAAACTGACATCAGGAACCTGGACTGCTGAGTTTTCTTTCCCAGGGAAAATGGAAAAAGGATGTGCCCAGGGGCCCCTGGCCCTGACTGCAAAAAATCCTTATATCGAAGGATGCACCCCACACCGAAGATGTCCCCACCTCAAACTTGTGCTGCCCTGATACACCCAAGGGAGCCCTACAAACTGACATCAGGAACCTGGACTGCTGAGTTTTCTTTCCCAGGGAAAATGGAAAAAGCATGTGCCCAGGGGCCCCCTGCACTGGGCCCCTGGCCCTGACGGCAAAAAATCCTTATATCGAAGGATGGACCCCACACCGAAGTTGTCCCCACCTCAAACTTGTGCTGCCCTAATACACCCAAGGGGGCCCTACAAACTGACATCAGGAACCTGGACTGCTGAGTTTTCTTTCCCAGGGAAAATGGAAAAAGGATATGCCCATGGGCCCCTGACCATGACTGCAAAAAATCCTTATATCGAAGGATGGACCCCACACCGAAGTTGTCCCCACCTCAAACTTGTGCTGCCCTGATAGACCCAAGGGAGCCCTACAAACTGACATCAGGAACCTGGACTGCTGAGTTTTCTTTCCCAGGGAAAATGGAAAAAGGATGTGCCCAGGGGCCTGTGGCACTGACTGCAAAGAATCCTTATATCGAAGGATGGACCCCACACCGAAGTTGTGCCCACCTCAAACTTGTGCTGCCCTGATAGACCCAAGGGAGCCCTACAAACTGACATCAGGAACCTGGACTGCTGAGTTTTCTTTCCCAGGGAAAATGGAAAAAGGATGTGCCCAGGGGCCTGTGGCACTGACTGCAAAGAATCCTTATATCGAAGGATGGACCCCACACCGAAGTTGTGCCCACCTCAAACTTGTGCTGCCCTGATAGACCCAAGGGAGCCCTACAAACTGACATCAGGAACCTGGACTGCTGAGTTTTCTTTCCCAGGGAAAATGGAAAAAGGATGTGCCCAGGGGCCCCTGGCCCTGACTGCAAAAAAACCATATATCGAAGGATGGAGCCCACACCGAAGACGTCCCCACCTCAAACTTGTGCTGCCCTGATACACCCAAGGGAGCCCTACAAACTGACATCAGGAACCTGGACTGCTGAGTTTTCTTTCCCAGGGAAAATGGAAAAAGGATGTGCCCAGGGGCCCCTGGCCCTGTCTACAAAAAATCCTTATATCGAAGGATGGAGCCCAGACCGAAGTTGTCCCCACCACAAACTTGTGCTGCCCTGATAGACCCAAGGGAGCCCTACAAAGTGACATCAGGAACCTGGACTGCTGAGTTTTCTTTCCAGGGAAAATGGAAAAAGGATGTGCCCAGGGGCCCCTGGCCCACACTGCAAAAAATCCTTATATCGAAGGATGGACCCCACACCGAAGTTGTCCCCACCTCAAACTTGTGCTGCCCTGATAGACCCAAGGGAACCCTACAAACTGACATCAGGAACCTGGACTGCTGAGTTTTCTTTCCCAGGGAAAATGGAAAAAGGATGTGCCCAGGGTCCCCTGGCCCTGACTGCAAAAAATCCTTATATCGAAGGATGGACCCCACACCGAAGTTGTCCCCACCTCAAACTTGTGCTGCCCTGATACACCCAAGGGAGCCCTACAAACTGACATCAGGAACCTGGACTGCTGAGTTTTCTTTCCCAGGGAAAATGGAAAAAGGATGTGTCCAGGGGCCCCTGGCCCTGGCCCTGGTCCTCACTTCAAAGAATCCTTATATCGAAGGATGGACCCCACACCGAAGTTGTCCCCACCTCAAACTTGTGCTGCCCTGATAGACCCAAGGGAGCCCTACAAACTGACATCAGGAACCTGGACTGCTGAGTTTTCTTTCCCAGGGAAAATGGAAAAAGGATGTGCCCAGGGGCCCCGGGCCCTGGGCTGGGGCCTCACTACAACAAGTCCTTATATCGAAGGATGGACCCCACACCGAAGTTGTCCCCACCTCAAACTTGTGCTGCCCTGATAGACCCAAGGGAGCCCTACAAACTGACATCAGGAACCTGGACTGCTTAGTTTTCTTTCCCAGGGAAAATGGAAAAAGGATGTGCCCAGGGTCCCCTGGCCCTGACTGCAAAAAATCCTTATATCAAAGGATGGAGCCCACACCGAAGTTATCCCCACCTCAAACTTGTGCTGCCCTGATAGACCCAAGGGAGCCCTACAAACTGACATCAGGAACCTGGACTGCTGAGTTTTCTTTCCCAGGGAAAATGGAAAAAGGATGTGCCCAGGGGTCCCTGGCCCTGACTGCAAAAAATCCTTATATCGAAGGATGGAGCCCAGACCGAAGTTGTCCCCACCTCAAACTTGTGCTGCCCTGATAGACCCAAGGGAGCCCTACAAACTGACATCAGGAACCTGGACTGCTGAGTTTTCTTTCCCAGGGAAAATGGAAAAAGGATGTGTCCAGGGGCCCCTGGCCCTGGCCCTGGTCCTCACTTCAAAGAATCCTTATATCGAAGGATGGACCCCACACCGAAGTTGTCCCCACCTCAAACTTGTGCTGCCCTGATAGACCCAAGGGAGCCCTAAAAACTGACATCAGGAACCTGGACTGCTGAGTTTTCTTTCCGAGGGAAAATGGAAAAAGGATGTGCCCAGGGGCCCCTGACCCTGGGCTGGGGCCTCACTACAAGAAGTCCTTATATCGAAGGATGGAGCCCACACCGAATTTGTTCCCACCTCAAACTTGTGCTGCCCTGATAGACCCAAGGGAGCCCTACAAACTGACATCAGGAACCTGGACTGCTGAGTTTTCTTTCCCAGGGAAAATGGAAAAAGGATGTGCACAGGGGCCCCTGGCCCTGTCTACAAAAAATCCTTATATCGAAGGATGGAGCCCAGACCGAAGTTGTCCCCACCTCAAACTTGTGCTGCCCTGATAGACCCAAGGGAGCCCTACAAACTGACATCAGGAACCTGGACTGCTGAGTTTTCTTTCCCAGGGAAAATGGAAAAAGGATGTGCCCAGGGGCCCCTGGCCCTGACTGCAAAAAATCCTTATATCGAAGGATGGACCCCACACCGAAGTTGTCCCCACCTCAAACTTGTGCTGCCCTGATAGACCCAAGGGAGCCCTACAAACTGACATCAGGAACCTGGACTGCTGAGTTTTCTTTCCCAGGGAAAATGGAAAAAGGATGTGTCCAGGGGCCCCTGGCCCTGGCCCTGGTCCTCACTTCAAAGAATCCTTATATCGAAGGATGGACCCCACACCGAAGTTGTCCCCACCTCAAACTTGTGCTGCCCTGATAGACCCAAGGGAGCCCTACAAACTGACATCAGGAACCTGGACTGCTGAGTTTTCTTTCCCAAGGAAAATGGAAAAAGGATGTGCACAGGGGCCCCTGGCCCTGGGCTGGGCCCTGACTGCAAAGAATCCTTATTTCGAAGGATGGACCCCACACCGAAGTTGTCCCCACCTCAAACTTGTGCTGCCCTGATAGACCCAAGGGAGCCCTACAAACTGACATCAGGAACCTGGACTGCTGAGTTTTCTTTCCCAGGGAAAATGGAAAAAGGATGTGCACAGGGGCCCCTGGCCCTGACTGCAAAAAATCCTTATATCGAAGGATGGACCCCACACCGAAGTTGTCCCCACCTCAAACTTGTGCTGCCCTGATAGACCTAAGGGAGCCCTACAAACTGACATCAGGAACCTGGACTGCTGAGTTTTCTTTCCCAGGGAAAATGGAAAAAGCATGTGCCCAGGGGCCCCCTGCACTGGGCCCCTGGCCCTGACGGCAAAAAATCCTTATATCGAAGGATGGACTCCACACCAAAGTTATCCCCACCTCAAACTTGTGCTGCCCTAATACACCCAAGGGGGCCCTACAAACTGACATCAGGAACCTGGACTGCTGAGTTTTCTTTCCCAGGGAAAATGGAAAAAGGATATGCCCATGGGCCCCTGACCATGACTGCAAAAAATCCTTATATCGAAGGATGGACCCCACACCGAAGTTGTCCCCACCTCAAACTTGTGCTGCCCTGATAGACCCAAGGGAGCCCTACAAACTGACATCAGGAACCTGGACTGCTGAGTTTTCTTTCCCAGGGAAAATGGAAAAAGGATGTGCCCAGGGGCCTGTGGCACTGACTGCAAAGAATCCTTATATCGAAGGATGGACCCCACACCGAAGTTGTGCCCACCTCAAACTTGTGCTGCCCTGATAGACCCAAGGGAGCCCTACAAACTGACATCAGGAACCTGGACTGCTGAGTTTTCTTTCCCAGGGAAAATGGAAAAAGGATGTGCCCAGGGGCCCCTGGCCCTGACTGCAAAAAATCCATATATCGAAGGATGGAGCCCACACCGAAGACGTCCCCACCTCAAACTTGTGCTGCCCTGATACACCCAAGGGAGCCCTACAAACTGACATCAGGAACCTGGACTGCTGAGTTTTCTTTCCCAGGGAAAATGGAAAAAGGATGTGCCCAGGGGCCCCTGGCCCTGTCTACAAAAAATCCTTATATCGAAGGATGGAGCCCAGACCGAAGTTGTCCCCACCTCAAACTTGTGCTGCCCTGATAGACCCAAGGGAGCCCTACAAAGTGACATCAGGAACCTGGACTGCTGAGTTTTCTTTCCCAGGGAAAATGGAAAAAGGATGTGCCCAGGGTCCCCTGGCCCTGACTGCAAAAAATCCTTATATCGAAGGATGGACCCCACACCGAAGTTGTCCCCACCTCAAACTTGTGCTGCCCTGATACACCCAAGGGAGCCCTACAAACTGACATCAGGAACCTGGACTGCTGAGTTTTCTTTCCCAGGGAAAATGGAAAAAGGATGTGTCCAAGGGCCCCTGGCCCTGGCCCTGGTCCTCACTTCAAAGAATCCTTATATCGAAGGATGGACCCCACACCGAAGTTGTCCCCACCTCAAACTTGTGCTGCCCTGATAGACCCAAGGGAGCCCTACAAACTGACATCAGGAACCTGGACTGCTGAGTTTTCTTTCCCAGGGAAAATGGAAAAAGGATGTGCACAGGGGCCCCTGGCCCTGACTGCAAAAAATCCTTATATCGAAGGATGGAGCCCACACCAAAGTTGTCCCCACCTCAAACTTGTGCTGCCCTGATAGACCCAAGGGAGCCCTACAAACTGACATCAGGAACCTGGACTGCTGAGTTTTCTTTCCCAGGGAAAATGGAAAAAGCATGTGCCCAGGGGCCCCCTGCACTGGGCCCCTGGCCCTGACTGCAAAGAATCCTTATATCGAAGGATGGACCCCACACCGAAGTTGTCCCCACCTCAAACTTGTGCTGCCCTGATAGACCCAAGGGAGCCCTACAAACTGACATCAGGAACCTGGACTGCTGAGTTTTCTTTCCCAGGGAAAATGGAAAAAGGATGTGCCCAGGGGCCCCTGGCCCTGACTGCAAAAAATCCTTATATCGAGGGATGCACCCCACACCGAAGTTGTCCCCACCTCAAACTTGTGCTGCCCTGATAGACCCAAGGGAGCCCTACAAACTGACATCAGGAACCTGGACTGCTTAGTTTTCTTTCCCAGGGAAAATGGAAAAAGGATGTGCCCAGGGGCCCCTGGCCCTGACTGCAAAAAATCCTTATATCGAAGGATGGAACCCACACCGAAGTTGTCCCCACCTCAAACTTGTGCTGCCCTGATACACCCAAGGGAGCCCTACAAACTGACATCAGGAACCTGGACTGCTGAGTTTTCTTTCCCAGGGAAAATGGAAAAAGGATGTGCCCAGGGGCCCCCTGCACTGGGCCCCTGGCCCTGACTGCAAAAAATCCTTATATCGAAGGATGGACCCCACACCGAAGTTGTCCCCACCTCAAACTTGTGCTGCCCCAATACACCCAAGGGGGCCCTACAAAGTGACATCAGGAACCTGGACTGCTGAGTTTTCTTTCCCAGGGAAAATGGAAAAAGGATATGCCCATGGGCCCCTGACCATGACTGCAAAAAATCCATATATCGAAGGATGGACCCCACACCGAAGTTGTCCCCACCTCAAACTTGTGCTGCCCTGATAGACCCAAGGGAGCCCTACAAACTGACATCAGGAACCTGGACTGCTGAGTTTTCTTTCCCAGGGAAAATGGAAAAAGGATGTGCCCAGGGGCCCGTGGCACTGACTGCAAAGAATCCTTATATCGAAGGATGGACCCCACACCGAAGTTGTCCCCACCTCAAACTTGTGCTGCCCTGATAGACCCAAGGGAGCCCTACAAACTGACATCAGGAACCTGGAGTGCTGAGTTTTCTTTCCCAGGGAAAATGGAAAAAGGATGTGCCCAGGAGCCCCTGGCCCTGACTGCAAAAAATCCTTATATCGAAGGATGGACCCCACACCGAAGTTGTCCCCACCTCAAACTTGTGCTGCCCTGATAGACCCAAGGGAGCCCTACAAACTGAAATCAGCAACCTGGACTGCTGAGTTTTCTTTCCCAGGGAAAATGGAAAAAGGATGTGCCCAGGGGTCCCTGGCCCTGACTGCAAAAAATCCTTATATCGAAGGATGGACCCCACACCGAAGATGTCCCCACCTCAAACTTGTGCTACCATGATAGACCCAAGGGAGCCCTACAAACTGACATCAGGAACCTGGACTGCTGAGTTTTCTTTCCCAGGGAAAATGGAAAAAGGATGTGCCCAGGGGCCCCGGGCCCTGACTGCAAAGAATCCTTATATCGAAGGATGGACCCCACACCGAAGTTGTCCCCACCTCAAACTTGTGCTGCCCAGATATACCCAAGGGAACCCTACAAACTGACATCAGGAACCTGGACTGCTGAGTTTTCTTTCCCAGGGAAAATGGAAAAAGGATGTGCCCAGGGGCCCCTGGCCCTGGGCTGGAGCCTCTCTGCAAAGAATCCTTATATCGAAGTATGGACCCCACACCGAAGTTGTCCCCACCTCAAACTTGTGCTGCCCTGATACACCCAAGGGAGCCCTACAAACTGACATCAGGAACCTGGACTGCTGAGTTTTCTTTCCCAGGGAAAATGGAAAAAGGATGTGCCCAGGGGCCCCTGGCTCTGGCCCTGGTCCTCACTTCAAAGAATCCTTATATCGAAGGATGGACCCCACACCGAAGTTGTCCCCACCTCAAACTTGTGCTGCCCTGATAGACCCAAGGGAGCCCTAAAAACTGACATCAGGAACCTGGAGTGCTGAGTTTTCTTTCCCAGGGAAAATGGAAAAAGGATGTGCCCAGGGGCCCCTGGCCCTGGGCTGGGGCCTCACTGCAACAAGTCCTTATATCGAAGGATGGACCCCACACCGAAGTTGTCCCCATTTCAAACTTGTGCTGCCCTGATAGACCCAAGGGAGCCCTACAAACTGACATCAGGAACCTGGACTGCTGAGTTTTCTTTCCCAGGGAAAATGGAAAAAGGATGTGCACAGGGGCCCCTGGCCCTGACTGCAAAAAATCCTTATATCGAAGGATGGACCCCACACCGAAGTTGTCCCCACCTCAAACTTGTGCTGCCCTGATAGACCCAAGGGAGCCCTACAAACTGACATCAGGAACCTGGACTGCTGAGTTTTCTTTCCCAGGGAAAATGGAAAAAGGATGTGTCCAGGGGCCCCTGGCCCTGGCCCTGGTCGTCACTTCAAAGAATCCTTATATCGAAGGATGGACCCCACACCGAAGTTGTCCCCACCTCAAACTTGTGCTGCCCTGATACACCCAAGGGAGCCCTACAAACTGACATCAGGAACCTGGACTGCTGAGTTTTCTTTCCCAGGGAAAATGGAAAAAGGATGTGTCCAGGGGCCCCTGGCCCTGGCCCTGGTCGTCACTTCAAAGAATCCTTATATCGAAGGATGGACCCCACACCGAAGTTGTCCCCACCTCAAACTTGTGCTGCCCTGATAGACCCAAGGGAGCCCTACAAACTGACATCAGGAACCTGGACTGCTGAGTTTTCTTTCCCAGGGAAAATGGAAAAAGGATGTGCCCAGGGGCCCCGGGCCCTGGGCTGGGGCCTCACTACAACAAGTCCTTATATCGAAGGATGGACCCCACACCGAAGTTGTCCCCACCTCAAACTTGTGCTGCCCTGATAGACCCAAGGGAGCCCTACAAACTGACATCAGGAACCTGGACTGCTGAGTTTTCTTTCCCAGGGAAAATGGAAAAAGGATGTGCACAGGGGCCCCTGGCCCTGACTGCAAAAAATCCTTATATCGAAGGATGGACCCCACACCGAAGTTGTCCCCACCTCAAACTTGTGCTGCCCTGATAGACCCAAGGGAGCCCTACAAACTGACATCAGGAACCTGGACTGCTGAGTTTTCTTTCCCAGGGAAAATGGAAAAAGGATGTGCCCAGGGGCCCCTGGCCCTGACTGCAAAAAATCCTTATATCGAAGGATGCACCCCACACCGAAGATGTCCCCACCTCAAACTTGTGCTGCCCTGATACACCCAAGGGAGCCCTACAAACTGACATCAGGAACCTGGACTGCTGAGTTTTCTTTCCCAGGGAAAATGGAAAAAGGATATGCCCATGGGCCCCTGACCCTGACTGCAAAAAATCCTTATATCGAAGGATGGACCCCACACCGAAGTTGTCCCCACCTCAAACTTGTGCTGCCCTGATAGACCCAAGGGAGCCCTACAAACTGACATCAGGAACCTGGACTGCTGAGTTTTCTTTCCCAGGGAAAATGGAAAAAGGATGTGCCCAGGTGCCCGTGGCACTGACTGCAAAGAATCCTTATATCGAAGGATGGACCCCACACCGAAGTTGTCCCCACCTCAAACTTGTGCTGCCCTGATAGACCCAAGGGAGCCCTACAAACTGACATCAGGAACCTGGACTGCTGAGTTTTCTTTCCCAGGGAAAATGGAAAAAGGATGTGCCCAGGGGCCCCTGGCCCTGACTGCAAAAAATCCTTATATCGAAGGATGCACCCCACACCGAAGATGTCCCCACCTCAAACTTGTGCTGCCCTGATACACCCAAGGGAGCCCTACAAACTGACATCAGGAACCTGGACTGCTGAGTTTTCTTTCCCAGGGAAAATGGAAAAAGGATGTGCCCAGGGGCCCCTGGCCCACACTGCAAAAAATCCTTATATCGAAGGATGGACCCCACACCGAAGCTGTCCCCACCTCAAACTTGTGCTGCCCTGATAGACCCAAGGGAGCCCTACAAACTGACATCAGGAACCTGGACTGCTGAGTTTTCTTTCCCAGGGAAAATGGAAAAAGGATGTGCCCAGGGGCCCCTGGCCCTGACTGCAAAAAATCCTTATATCGAAGGATGGAGCCCACAACGAAGTTGTCCCCACCTCAAACTTGTGCTGCCCTGATAGACCCAAGGGAGCCCTACAAACTGAAATCAGCAACCTGGACTGCTGAGTTTTCTTTCCCAGGGAAAATGGAAAAAGGATGTGCCCAGGGGCCTCTGGCCCTGACTGCAAAAAATCCTTATATCGAAGGATGGAGCCCACACCGAAGTTGTCCCCACCTCAAACTTGTGCTGCCCTGATAGACCCAAGGGAGCCCTACAAACTGACATCAGGAACCTGGACTGCTGAGTTTTCTTTCCCAGGGAAAATGGAAAAAGGTTGTGCCCGGGGCCCCTGGCCCTGACTGCAAAAAATCCTTATATCGAAGGATGGACCCCACACCGAAATTGTCCCCACCTCAAACTTGTGCTGCCCTGATAGACCCAAGGGAGCCCTACAAACTGACATCAGGAACCTGGACTGCTGAGTTTTCTTTCCCAGGGAAAATGGAAAAAGGATGTACCCAGGGGCCCCTGGCCCACACTGCAAAGAATCCTTATATCGAAGGATGGACCCCACACCGAAGTTGTCCCCACCTCAAACTTGTGCTGCCCTGATACACCCAAGGGAACCCTACAAACTGACATCAGGAACCTGGACTGCTGAGTTTTCTTTCCCAGGGAAAATGGAAAAAGGATGTGCCCAGGGGCCCCTGGCCCTGACTGCAAAGAATCCTTATATCGAAGGATGGACCCCACACCGAAGTTGTCCCCACCTCAAACTTGTGCTGCCCTGATAGACCCAAGGGAGCCCTACAAACTGAAATCAGCAACCTGGACTGCTGAGTTTTCTTTCCCAGGGAAAATGGAAAAAGGATGTGCCCAGGGGCCCCTGGCCCACACTGCAAAGAATCCTTATATCGAAGGATGGAGCCCACACCGAAGTTGTCCCCACCTCAAACTTGTGCTGCCCTGATAGACCCAAGGGAACCCTACAAACTGACATCAGGAACCTGGACTGCTGAGTTTTCTTTCCCAGGGAAAATGGAAAAAGGATGTGCCCAGGGGCCCCTGGCCCTGGGCTGGACCCTCTCTGCAAAAAATCCTTATATCGAAGGATGGACCCCACACCGAAGTTGTCCCCACCTCAAACTTGTGCTGCCCTGATACACCCAAGGGAGCCCTACAAACTGACATCAGGAACCTGGACTGCTGAGTTTTCTTTCCCAGGGAAAATGGAAAAAGGATGTGCCCAGGGGCCCCTGGCCCTGGGCTTAGAACTCACTGCAAAAAAACCTTATATCGAAGGATGGACCCCACACCGAAGATGTCCCCACCTCAAACTTGTGCTGCCCTGATAGACCCAAGGGAGCCCTACAAACTGACATCAGGAACCTGGACTGCTGAGTTTTCTTTCCCAGGGAAAATGGAAAAAGGATGTGCCCAGGGGCCCCTGGCCCTGACTGCAGAGAATCCTTATATCGAAGGATGGACCCCACACTGAAGATGTCCCCACCTCAAACTTGTGCTGCCCTGATAGACCCAAGGGAGCCCTACAAACTGACATCAGGAACCTGGACTGCTAAGTTTTCTTTCCCAGGGAAAATGGAAAAAGGATGTGCCTAGGGGGTCCTGGCCCTGACTGCAAAAAATCCTTCTATCGAAGGATGGAGCACAGACCGAAGTTGTCCCCTCCTCAAACTTGTGCTGCCCTGATAGACCCAAGGGAGCCCTACAAACTGACATCAGGAACCTGGACTGCTGAGTTTTCTTTCCCAGGGAAAATGGCCAAAGCTCTGCCAGGGGCCCTTTTCCCTGGGCTGGGCCCTGACTGCAAAGAATCCTTATATCAAAGGATGGAGCCCAGACCAAAGTTGTCCCCACCTCAAACTTGTGCTGCCCTGATAGACCCAAGGGAGCCCTACAAACTGACATCAGGAACCTGGACTGCTGAGTTTTCTTTCCCAGGGAAAATGGAAAAAGGATGTGCCCAGGGGCCCCTGACCCTGACTGCAAAGAATCCTCATATCGAAGGATGGAGCCCAGACCAAACTTCTCCCCTCCTCAAACTTGTGCTGCCCTGATAGACCCAAGGGAGCCCTACAAACTGACATCAGGAACCTGGACTGCTGAGTTTTCTTTCCGAAGGAAAATGGCCAAAGGATGTGCCCAGGGACGCCTGGCCCCTGGCTGGGCCCTGACTGCAAAGAATCCTTATATCGAAGGATGCACCCCAGACCAAAATTGTCCCCACCTCAAACTTGTGCTGCCCTGATAGACCCAAGGGAGCCCTACAAACTGACATCAGGAACCTGGACTGCTGAGTTTTCTTTCCCAGGAAAAATGGCCAAAGGATGTGCCAGGGGCCCCTTTCCCTGGGCTGGGCCCTGACTGCAAAAAATCCTTATATCAAAGGATGGAGCCCAGACCGAAGTTGTCCCCACCTCAAACTTGTGCTGCCCTGATAGACCCAAGGGAGCCCTACAAACTGACATCAGGAACCTGGACTGCTGAGTTTTCTTTCCCATGGAAAATGGAAAACGGATGTGCCTAAAGGGTCCTGGCCCTGACTGCAAAAAATCCTTATATCGAAGGATGTAGACCAGACCGAAGTTGTCCCCACCTCAAACTTGTGCTGCCCTGATAGACCCAAGGGAGCCCTACAAACTGACATCAGGAACCTGGACTGCTGAGTTTTCTTTCCCAGGGAAAATGGAAAAAGGATGTGCCCAGGGGCCCCTGGCCCTTACTGCAAAAAATCCTTATATCGAAGGATGTAGCCCAGACCAAAGTTGTCCCCACCTCAAACTTGTGCTGCCCTGATAGACCCAAGGGAGCCCTACAAACTGACATCAGGAACCTGGACTGCTGAGTTTTCTTTCCCAGGGAAAATGGAAAAAGGATGTGCCCAGGGGCCCCTTTCCCTGGGCTGGGCCCTGACTGCAAAAAATCCTTATATCAAAGGATGCACCCCACACCGAATTTGTCCCCACCTCAAACTTGTGCTGCCCTGATAGACCCAAGGGAGCCCTACAAACTGACATCAGGAACCTGGACTGATGAGTTTTCTTTCCCAGGGAAAATGGCCAAAAGATATGCCCAGGGGCCCCTGGCCCTGACTGCAAAAAATCCTTATATCGAAGGATGGAGCCCACACCAAAGTTGTCCCCTCCTCAAACTTGTGCTGCCCTGATAGACCCAAGGGAGCCCTACAAACTGACATCAGGAACCTGGACTGATGAGTTTTCTTTCCCAGGAAAAATGGCCAAAGGATGTGCCAGGGGCCCCTTTCCCTGGGCTGGGCCCTGACTGCAAAAAATCCTTATATCAAAGGATGGAGCCCAGACCGAAGTTGTCCCCACCTCAAACTTGTGCTGCCCTGATAGACCCAAGGGAGCCCTACAAACTGACATCAGGAACCTGGACTGCTGAGTTTTCTTTCCCAGGGAAAATGGAAAAAGGATGTGCCTAGGGGGTCCTGGCCCTGACTGCAAAAAATCCTTATATCGAAGGATGTAGCCCAGACCAAAGTTGTCCCCACCTCAAACTTGTGCTGCCCTGATAGACCCAAGGGAGCCCTACAAACTGACATCAGGAACCTGGACTGCTGACTTTTCTTTCCCAGGGAAAATGGCCAAAGGATGTGCCCAGGGGCCCCTGGCCCTTACTGCAAAAAATCCTTATATCGAAGCATGTAGCCCAGACCAAAGTTGTCCCCACCTCAAACTTGTGCTGCCCTGATAGACCCAAGGGAGCCCTACAAACTGACATCAGGAACCTGGACTGCTGAGTTTTCTTTCCCAGGGAAAATGGCCAAAGCTGTGCCAGGGGCCCCTTTCCCTGGGCTGGGCCCTGACTGCAAAGAATCCTTATATCAAAGGATGGAGCCCAGACCAAAGTTGTCCCCACCTCAAACTTGTGCTGCCCTGATAGACCCAAGGGAGCCCTAAAAACTGACATCAGGAACCTGGACTGCTGAGTTTTCTTTCCCAGGGAAAATGGCCAAAGGATGTGCCCAGGGGCCCCTGACCCTGACTGCAAAAAATCCTTATATCGAAGGATGCACCCCAGACCGAAGTTGTCCCCTCCTCAAACTTGTGCTGCCCTGATAGACCCAAGGGAGCCCTACAAACTGACATCAGGAACCTGGACTGCTGAGTTTTCTTTCCCAGGGAAAATGGAAAAAGGATGTGCCCAGGGGCCCCTGGCTGGGACCTGACTGCAAAGAATCCTTATATCGAAGCATGTAGCCCAGACCAAAGTTGTCCCCACCTCAAACTTGTGCTGCCCTGATAGACCCAAGGGAGCCCTACAAACTGACATCAGGAACCTGGACTGCTGAGTTTTCTTTCCCAGGGAAAATGGCCAAAGCTGTGCCAGGGGCCCCTTTCCCTGGGCTGGGCCCTGACTGCAAAGAATCCTTATATCAAAGGATGGAGCCCAGACCAAAGTTGTCCCCACCTCAAACTTGTGCTGCCCTGATAGACCCAAGGGAGCCCTAAAAACTGACATCAGGAACCTGGACTGCTGAGTTTTCTTTCCCAGGGAAAATGGCCAAAGGATGTGCCCAGGGGCCCCTGACCCTGACTGCAAAAAATCCTTATATCGAAGGATGCACCCCAGACCGAAGTTGTCCCCTCCTCAAACTTGTGCTGCCCTGATAGACCCAAGGGAGCCCTACAAACTGACATCAGGAACCTGGACTGATGAGTTTTCTTTCCCAGGGAAATTGGCCAAAAGGTATGCCCAGGGGCCCCTGGCCCTGACTGCAAAAAATCCTTATATCGAAGGATGGAGCCCACACCAAAGTTGTCCCCTCCTCAAACTTGTGCTGCCCTGATAGACCCAAGGGAGCCCTACAAACTGACATCAGGAACCTGGACTGCTGAGTTTTCTTTCCCAGGGAAAATGGAAAAAGGATGTGCCATGGGGCCCCTGGCCCTGACTGCAAAAAATACTTATATCGAAGGATGGATCTCAGACCGAAGCTGTCCCCTCCTCAAACTTGTGCTGCCCTGATAGACCCAAGGGAGCCCTACAAACTGACATCAGGAACCTGGACTGCTGAGTTTTCTTTCCCAGGGAAA